>NC_062229.1:8354223-8541807 GCF_902686445.1 Sciurus carolinensis
CGGGTAACTTTGGGAAAAATAATAAGTCATAAGTAGCTGCCGTCCCTCTGGGGTTTCAGGATCCTGGTTGGTGTACTTAAGCATGGCCTCTGTAAGGCGGCTTAGAAATGCTGATGGGTTTTCATCTTTGTCCTGTATTACTTCCTGAAGTTTATCATAGTTAATGGGTTTAATAGTAGCTTTTCGTAGACCTGCAAGGATGCAAGTTTGAAACCTATCTCGCTGTAGACACCCAGCCTCAGTATTATAGTCCCATAGGGGCTCTCTATTTGGTACTGCTTCAGCTCCAACAGGATGGTTTGGGGTCGAATGATGAAATCATCTGCATAATTGCGTGCCTGTTCCCAGACTCTCCTGCGTTCCTCAGGGGTTAGGGTGTTGGACATGATTACGTAAATGTCATGCCAGGTAAGGTATAAGACTGGATAAGGTATTGAAATTCCTTAATGAAGTTGGCAGGGTTGGAGGTGAAGGAACCTAGCCGCTTCTCTATTTGAGACAGATCAGACAGTGAAAAGGGGGCGTGAACTTTGATTACTCCCTCCGCACCAGCCACCTCCCGTAAAGGGGCTAAGATATGTGCACGAGACCTCGTGTTAGGGGGACTTGGTGGGCCGAATGGAGGGGCGGAAGGAGAAACAGAATGAGGCGAAGAAGAAGAATGGGTAAGGGATTCTGCAGTAGGAGGCTTGTAAGGAGATGACTCATCGGCTGGATCGAACTCAGAAGTGAAAGAAGGATAAAAAGGTGGGGGAGAAGCCAAGAGAACAGGTTCAGGCTTTTTGGGAGAGCAGAGATTAGGTTTAGGCTGAAAGAAAGAAAAAACACGAAGGGGAAAAGTTCCTTTCCATTCACCAGGTTGCCCACATATGTATTTAATTATAACTAGTACAATTAGGCATACAATTATACCTAGTAAAAAACTAGAATTTAGGGTGTCATAAATAGACCATTGACTTACTATCTAAAGGACAATTTAGCTCTGATTCAGGGAATAGGTAAAGGGGTTTGAGATGATTTAATAAACTCTCAGGGGCGAGTTTGCTGGGTTGGATGTTTTGAACTTCATGGTAAGCTGAGACCCACCTGGGTAGTGGATTTGGCGTCCCAGAATCCACGGTACCAGGCAACGAGAGGTTAAAAACAATGATTAGGTCGTCACCCGAAATCACTGTTTAACCGGGCAAAAAGCCGAGAGAGGGTTTGAAAACCTGGCCAGGGTTTCAAGAGGGAACCGTGAGAGGAGGGGGAGAAAAGCCGCAGAGCGGCGAGAGGGACTAGCAGCGGCAGAAGTGAGTAAACTTCAAACTCGAGAAAGAATCACAGCACCATAAATTCAGACATCCACCCAACAACTAAGACCAATTATGAGGACCAAGGAGGTACCCCACACCTCAGCGGTTGAGTGGCAGGAGCCACGAGGGGTGAAGACGCAGGGCAGCGAGAGATGAAGCCGCTGGGCGGGCGGCGAAAGGCTGCGAGCCGGCGGAAGGAGCTGGGGATTGGCCGCTTTATAATAAGGAGGGGGCCTGCAGCGGACAGCAGGTGGAGGTGCGGGTAGCCGAGATGTGTTTTAAATGGTCAGGGCCTGCCTAAGGGGAACTCACCAATTTGGAGTCCGGTGTTGTATGCAGAAACTGGGCATCCAGGTAAATGGAAGGTGAGCCTGAATCTGCGGGGCAGGAGAAATCTGATGGGGTTCCGCTTGCTTAGTCAGCGGAAAAAAAACACCCATCCCGGGTTTCTCGGCACCAAATGTTAGTTAGATGTAAAGGGGAGCAGTTTGGTTCGTCGATAACTCCCAGAAAAGACGCTCCACAGATCCAGGTCTCACACAAGGAACTTTTATTCAAGCGGACAAAACGTGTCCGCTCGGGGGAAAGGGGAAAGGGAAAAAGGAAAAAGAAGATGGCGCATGGTTCTTTGTATTGGAATTTCGCGGGCTGGGAGGAAACAATCACAGAGGAGGATTATTACAGACTGACTGATGGACCAATGACATATTGGAATGTAATGTGGGAGGCAGGAAGGTTACAGCGACGTAAGCAGGAAATTCCTGTAACGGGAAAGGTGGGCTTAACGGCAGATTGACAGGTGGATTTGGGAAACTGGATTACCTAACATTAAGTCTAATGTATTATTTTACTGTAAAAACCAAGATATCAGACAAATGCATTGAACAATATCTACTGGCTCTTTCCTGTTGAAGAAAGTCTTGGAAACAATTGATATTAGACATTTTATAAACTTAAACATTTTATTAATTTGACAACCTAGAGACTTGTGAGTTAATTTTAAAAGATATTTTACTTTGATTAATGTACCAAATTTAAACTGAACCTTTTGAATCACATGAATTAAAGGTATCTGGACCCATTTTTTGAATTTTAACTTTGTGAATGCTTGTTATTCATGTCAATTTTGTCATCAGGTACATACATAGACAACATGACCTTAGACAACACGGATATACACATAACACAAAAGTGAAGGCCTTGTAGTTTTTATCTCCATTGCAATGTAACAGATGTTCAAGAATAACTCTAGAGTTGAATAAAAAAATAGAACTGATCAAAAAAGTCATGATCTCAAAAAAAAATATAGAATTTAAAGAATGAACAAGAGTCCTGGAAAAATAACACGGCCATTAATTATTATAGTAAAGCACCATGCAATTTACTTTTGCTGGAGTTCAGGTAAGACTGTTTGCCTTTTTTTTTTTTTTTTTTTTTCAGTTTGAGACTGGTCTCCCACTGGGCCCTCTGGCTTCCTCTATTTACATTTCAATGTAATCCTTGACTAAGATCTGAAAGGAAGTGAGGTAACAGGCTCCAGCAGAAGCTTGATGCCGAGGGAATTTTAACCATTTCTCTCAGGACAGATTTGAATGTCAAAGATTATAAGACCTTATTTTCCATTACTTTTGAGAATGAAGTTACTATGCTAACTCCTCACTGAGATACGCCATTGGCTATTGAGCTGCCCATGGCTGCCTATCCAGGATTTATTTTCCTCTCAGTGACAAACAGTTTAAATCTTCCTTCATAGGTAAGCTGAGGACAAGAGCTTGAAGTAAGGCCCATTTTTTATATTCCTGGGGCAGAGGATATTGTCCTATGGTGGTTTTTTCCTGCCCTAATTTGTGGGTTCCTTGAGACAATTGCAATCCTAACTATTGAACCTGTTGGCATAACTAAGCTTTATTCTTTGAGATCTTATAATTCTTATCAGCTAGGTTTAGGAACTCGGTAATGGCCTTTGGATATTTCCCCTTCATAGGCAAATCTTTGACTTGGTCAAAAAACATAAGGTTACCAATTTCCCTTTCAGCTGTTTCATCCCTTGCATCTAAAAATGTTTTAGATTATGCATGTTGATTTTATAGCCTGCTATTTTGCTGAATTCATTGATGAGGTCTAGAAGTTTTCTGGAGGAGGTTTTTGGATCCTCTAAATATAGAATCATGTCGATTGAGCTTGTAGGCTAACATAAGCACCACTCCCTGTAAGCATGTCCAACGTTAAGGGGATTGTATGCCAAATTATTACGTGCTGTTTCTGCTTCCTCCTCATAGGAGGCTTTCCACTGCAAAAATTGCAGACAAGTTTCAGGCTTTGAGAACAGTAAGCCACATCAAAGGGATTTTGAAGATTAGCAGACCGTTGGTTAAGTACTTCTTCAAAGTAAAGGGAGTCGGGACCAGAATCCTGCGTTGCCTTACTAAGGAGGGCTAGGCCTGAAAGTGGGCTGGAGATCCAAGGTCTTTCGCCCACCTCAGGGCCCAAATTGATGGGATATGCTGCAAATGGATTCTTGGGAGAGAAAGAAGGCCCTTTTAAAGCTTCCCAGCTTCACAGAGGAACTCTGGAGGGAGCAGAGAGAACAGGAGATGGCAATTCATTCCAAGGGTATAGAGGGGAAGGGGCAGACAGTGGGAGGCCTTTGTTATTATCAGTTTCCTCCTCATCCTCAGAAGTTACAATGCTTGAAGTGGAGGCTTGGAGGGTCATTTTCTTGTCAGTAAAGAACCTTCATCCAAATTTGGAGGTCCCAAGTGTTTTCAGGGCTGATCCATGGTGCAATGATTACTGATTCATCCCAAAAACAGTTGGGTGCCAGATGTTACTTCTCTTGTGCTGGGCTAGCTCATACATGGGGTAAGGGTGTGGAGTCAAGACCCAGACTCCGGGAGTTGGGTGGAAGCAGACTTGTGGCGAGAAGCCTGCAAACGCGTTTATTGCAGGAACAGCTATATATTTTATAGGTTTCTTGCCCAATCACAATGTGCCAAGGGGGATCATACTACCAGATTCCTATATGGGTTCCGTTGGCAACATTGAGTCAACTTGGGGCAGTTGTGTACTTTCCTAGGTGGCCAGAGCAGAACACTCCTCCCCACATGTTTACACACTTGAGATGTTCACTGCTGCCAGCCAAGAACTAGAATTTCTCCGAACATCAAGCAAGTTGGAGCAACTGAATTTGGGACTCTCAGGTTAACTTGAGGTCATAGAAAGAAAAAAAAATATTCAACTTGGTGTCACCTCACATGACAGGGAGCAGAAGACCATGACGTTCTTCTTGGATTAAAAGATCCTAGACCAAGAGGTCAGGCTTTCCATAAGTCAAAGTCTTACAAGGATGAGTTCACAAAGTTCACCAACACCCAAGGAAATGAGGTATTGATAATGATGACAACACAGATGATACTTAAAATGAAAAATAAAAAGTAGGATTTGAGCTCCAGATCCTCCACTGTTTGTTATACTAACTTCAAAATATAAAGAACTGTATAATCTAGTCATAAAAAAAAGATGGAATAACAGAAAAAGGAGGAAACCCAGAAATTTAAAAAATGATCTTTAGAGAATAGCACTGAACCCGTATATACTAAAACATTAAGTAATGGGTGATATAGGACACAAGAATAGAGAGAACTAAATTCTACTTCTGAAGGAAACATGTGACCAGTACCGAAAGTCAAGGACTAGAAAACATGAATTAAAAGTAGATGTGGAAGAGAGAATGAAGAATAAATACAGGAGGCTCAAAAAAGTTATTCCCTAGGGATAGATGCAAGGTTTAGGGCCCTGAACTGCACAGAGGAGGTGCCTATCCACTTCAGAGAGCATGCCAGTGGTGCACATCCAGGGAACAGCAAAGAAGTTCTAGAAAAACAAATTAAACACAAACAATGAGAACAAAGCGAGCATATTCATAATCACAGAAGTGCAATCGAGGTACAGATTCCCAAACGGGACATGAAAATCACAAATTTACATATATCCTGGTTAATGAGAAATGTTAAATAAAAACTGTGTGGAATAATGCCTGGTCGAGAAATGACAGGAGCTACAATATGCACTAGGCAAAATAAACCCAGGGGCTATGATGAAATCCAACAAACAGAGAAATGATGAAATCATCTTTACAAATCAAATAACCCATTGATAATAGAGTAAAATTTCAATCAATCAGAAAGAAATAGTAATTGTTATCTTATGTATTATATCATTTGATATTATGTGGCCTCAGAAAGAAAGAGAAGGAGAAGGAAGAGGAGAAAAAAAGTTATATTATTTGCTTTAGCTACAAAGCTAAAGGCCCAAAAGCCACCTGTAGGGACAGATTGACTAGAGTGGGCATTCATCCTTAATTAGGTTATGGACTCAGGCAGTTCAAGCTGCTGTAACAGCAAACGATTTGAGTTTGTTGTGGCTTAATGAACAATATTTATTTTTCACATCTGTGGAGGACAGGAATTCCAAGACTTGTGCATGCCAGATTTGTCACCTGGTAGGTCCTCCTTCCAAGTTCACGATGGCATAGAGTCTTTTCACTGTGTTCTCTTCCTGCAGAGATGAAGCAAGCTCTCTCTGGGCTTTCAAAATGGCACTAATCCCACTTCTGAAAGATTTGCCCCCATGACCATATTTAATCCTAGTTAACTCCCAAAGATCTCATGTTCTAACATCATCACTTTGGGGGAATATTTTCAACATAGGAATTTTAAGGGAAACAAATATTCAAACAAGATGTTGCATTTGATTTAAGGATAATCATGGTTGAAATCTTATCCCTAAAGACCCCTCTGCCATCTGCACAGGTTGAAACCCAAGAACAACCAGTATGCTGGCATTGGTTTTTGCCATTGAGGAGATCAACAGGAACCTCCATCTTTTACCCAACATGTCTCTGGGATATGAATTTCATAGTGTTGTGCACAATCATCAGTTGACCATGAAGAGCACCCTCATTTGGGTCACAGGGCTGGGAATGGCCATCCATAATTTTACTTGTAGGAAAGAAAGCAAATCTGCAGCCTTACTTACAGGAACAGCGTGGACACCTTCTGCCCAAGTTGGAACACTATTGGAGCTCTACAAATTTCCACAGGTGAGGGTGGTGGGAAGGGCTGAGACCATTTTCCACTGGCATCTTTCTCAGGGGACTATAGACAGTGAAAGGAGAAGACTAAGTGTACGCCTGTATCAAAGTGTTTCAAAGGATAAGGACTCAGAGTCTGATGGGGTATCCACATTTGTTTTCTTTGGAGTAAAGAGGAGAGAACAAGATCAGAGTGTTTCCCAGAATTGACACTAGTCAGTACCCTTGGAGGATATGGTTTTGGGAGGTGATTAGAAAAATAGGAAAGCAATTTTTAAGTTCCACCATTTCAACCTATTGTAGAACACCTTTCAGTGCTGAGAGGGTGCCTAGTGCCAACCCTCTTCCTCACAAGACCTCCATGTTCTTCCCCTCAGCTCACCTTTGGGCCTTTTGAACCCATCCTGAGTGACTCTGGCCAGTTTCCTTCACTCTATCAGATGGCTCCCAGGGACACATTTCTGGCTCTTGGCATGGTGTCCTTGATGATTCATTTTAGCTGAAAATGGGTGGAGTTGGTGATCTCAGAAGACAAGAAAGGCATTTGATTTCTCTCAGGATGAGAGGAGAGATGGACAGGAATGGAGCCTGCATAGGCATTGTGATATGGTCCCATGCAATGTGTCATTATACCTAAAAGGTCTTATGTGTATTATAACCAGTTAATGACTTCAACAGCAAATGTCATCACATTTTTGGTGATATGGACTCTGCTCTGGGCATCACTTTTGGAACATGGGACAATTTGGACACTTGGAAAATCTGGACCACTACCTCTCAGTTGGATGTAATGTCAAGTGAGAGCCTTTCATCCTTGACCCATTCCATGGTGCTCTCCTCTTTTCTCACCACCATGGGGAGATTTCAGGTTTTGAACATTTTATCCAGACAGCTAATCCATCCAAATACCCAGAGGACACATACCTTTGCGAGATTGTGGTGGATGCATTTTAACTGCTCAGTCTCAAAGTCTGACTGTAAAACATTGAGGAACTGTTCTTCCAAAGGTTCCTTGGCATGGTTACCATGGCACCACTTTGACATGGCCATGAGTGACAGGAGTTACAATATATACACAGCTTTGTATGCCGTGGCCTACACCCTCCATGAGATGCTTCTTCGACAAGAGGATGTGCAACCTGTGAAGAGTGGGAAAGGACCCATGTTCTCCCCTGGCAGGTAATGTCTCCCATTGAGTGGTGTGAACTTCACCAAGGTGGCATCCTGCCTTGAAGCATTCCACAGGGCCTCAAACCAAGCAGCGCAGGACCGTCTCCCCAAACACAAGCACTTCTGTACTGTTTTCACTGCCAGCAGTTAATCTATGCCTAGGTGGTGATCAAGAACCTGATGTCAGTGTGAAAGGGGAAAGGAGCCAGGAATGAAGATCATCAGTGTGTAGTGAGAGAGCAACTCAGGATCCCACCCTCCCTCTGCTCTCAACAGGGGAAACCACTCCTTCCAGGAAGTCCTTAATTGACAAGCAGAGAACTAGCTCTTGAACTGCCTGAGGGATGCTGAGCACAATGGACGGTTTGTATGAGTCATCTGATGCAATTCTGTAGCCATGGTAGACACTGTGGCCTGACCTGAGTGACAGGTGCTCTGAGAACAAGGAGAGGAAAGGGTGTCGAGGTTTATGTGGAGAGCTTGCCAACAGACTGATCATGTGTCCATGAATTTGGATATCTTCTCCTAAGGTTGATTCTGTTTTATAAGTTTATGATATATTAATTTCCTTATGCTTTCATTTGCATCACTCCATTATGTGTCTATGAGAAACTTTTATTTCAAGAAAAGGATTAAAGTAAAGGCAGGTTTTCCCCTAATTCAGGTTTTCTGTTATAAACCTCATCATAACTTGATGCTTCTCTTTCAGTTGCACCCCTTCCTGAAGAACATCAAATTTAACAGTCCTGCAGGAGACCCAGAGAGTGGGAATCAGAAAGGACAATTGGACGCTGAGTATGACATTCTCAAACTTTGAATTTTCCAGAAGACCTTAGACTTAAGGTGAACATAGGAACGTTTTCCCCATATTTACTACATGGTCAAAAGCTGTCTCTGTCTGAAGACAAGATATAGTGGGCCACAGGAAATAGACAGGTGTGTTGGACCTCATCATAATTCTTTGCATTATGCATGAATAAACATGGTGCTGTGGTGGTGTTGTGGCTCTGCAGAGCTTACTGAAAAATGAGCTTTGTCTATTTAACAACTCACTGGCATGCTTCCACGATTTTCTCAGTGAATTTCTGATGGGTGGGAAGCAAACAGGTGCATTCAACCATAGGTTTCTAAATGTTCATAAGTATCACATTTGCAGTGTAGTTGGATCTGATCAAATAACTATGTGTAGGTATATGTGAACTATGTTTATTAGTGTTATGATACTCTAAAACATTGTAGTTATTATGGAACTAGGTAAAAGTCCTGTTGCCAACACATATCTGCTTTTCCTAGACTCCTCACTCAGTCTGCAGTGCCAGTTGTAGACCTGGACTCAGGAAGTCCCCACAGGAGGGAAAAGCTGCCTGTTGCTTTGGCAGCATTTCCGCCCAGAGGATGAGATTTCCAACCAGACAGGTGAGTGCATGCCTTAGGGAGAATTTCCTGAGATCTCCTGTACCCACACCTATGCAATGGAGTGGAAAGGTTCTGGGAGATAATAGCAGAGAGAGAATTATTCCTTTCTTAAGTTGATGATTCAGTTGTGCTAATCGTTAATAACGCCCTCTGCAGTAGCACTCCTTGTGCCTTGAACTACACTCTTTGATTCCTTATTCTAGGCCCACTGCAGACAGTACTGTCACAGGAAGTCCCTTTGAGAGCCTTAAAGTAACCTCAGCTTCCTCTCCGACCGGATGTGTAACCAATTATAATTTATTTGTCTACTTTCTTCTTCCTTCAAACTACATGGAGATTTCCAACTAGCACTTTGAAGACATAGACCTAGCCCTCCTTAATTTCCCTGTGCCCACCACTGTTCTTATGCAGAGCAGATGCTCAGGAAGGCTGCTTCTGAATGAGGAAAGTGCATTTCTTCAGTGTGTACCATGCTGTGGTGCATGCACACCTTCAGGGGGCAGGCAGATTTCCTGTTCTCTAGTTTGCAATGAGGAGGAAAAATGACATATAAGAATGAGAATCCAACATAGTGGATCAGTCTGCATAGAGATTCCCTGGATGAATTCAGTAGTGCCATCTACATGCTCTAGGAAGGTGCAGGGAACCTTTGAATGGGTGGTATAATCAGTGTATCAGATGGCCAAATGGTGGTATTCATTCTTAGTAGAATTTCTAGGAATGGCTAAATCTTGGCAATTACCACTTCACGTACTGTTCAGAGAACCTAACCAAAAATGTTCAGTGTGATTTGTAAACAAAGAAGGTGGGTGTGGGTATTCAGAGGTGATGTAAAATGGCTGGTAGACCATTAATTTTTGTTTGTTTGTTTGTTTCCATTTTGGTACTGGGGATTGCAACCAGGGCCTTGTGCATGCAAGTCAACACTCCATCAACTGAGCTATATACCCAGGCCTGGCAGACCAAAATTGAAGAGTTTTGTATACAATAGCTATCATCTTGGAGTCACTCATGTTTGTGGTATTAAATCACCTCTAGAGTTGGTATTTTGTCATTTTTTTTTTGTGATTATTATGTAGTTAGCTTCACAACATAGTAGTATAATTTCAATTTATTTAAAATATACTGAATCTAACAATATAGTCCAGCATACCATCAATTTTAGTAAAGATTACTGGGAATACATTAGTTTCCAGGGTATGTTCCCGGGGAACATATAAAGAACACAGCTGCAGCTGAGTGCAGTGGTGCATAAATATAACCTCAGTGTCTCAGGAAGCTGTGTAAGAAGGACTGCATGCTCGGGGCCAGCCTCAGCAACTTAGCAACTGTTGAGACTTCATCTCAGAAACAACAGAATCCCAACAAAACCAACAACAGGAACATCTCCCTCCAACTGCAACTCCTACATGCTTGAAGATTTTAAAATACACTTCAAAGCCAACCCCATGGGTTATAAATATCATGACAGAAATACAAATGTCTCAAATTTAAAATGCTACCTCTTATGTCTGGTGGGGTTCATCTAAAGCTATTCTTACAAAGAAATATCCTGCAGATATACAGATGATAGATAGGTAGCCAGATAGATATATAATAGAAATAAGATTTATTATGCACATTTACATGGAAAAGAGTGACAGTTTTATGTCCTAAGAGTACATTGCAAACTTAGAAAAAGGGCAGCAAACTAAACACAAAGAGAACAGAAGAGAGGAAATGATCAATTTAAGAAAACTTAAGAAAATAAAAGACCAATAAATCCAAAGTCAATTTTAGCAAAAGAAAATTGACAAACCACTACTGAGATAGAAGAGAAAAATGCAAAATTATTGACATTAAGATTGAAAGAGGGTTATCTATACAGAGCTACAAAAATTGTTAATATGATGAAAATAAGTTCTAAGTAAGTTCATGTTAATACATCTGAAATATTAGATAAAATGGAGAAATTGCCAGACAAATAATAATTACCAAAAGGTCCCAAGACAAAATGAAAATTCTGAGTTGCCCATATTTGTTAAAGAAATCAAATCCGTAGATTTAAAATTCCCACAAATTTTAAGTTTGACCTGCAGATTGACCAGTGTGTTTCAAAGACATTCAGAAGGACATGATACCTATTTAGTGGACTCCTCACGGAGCTGCAAATCACAGATTTAACAAGATGCCAATGAGTCCAGGTAGAAGGGCTGTTATCAAAACAACATATTTTAATGTATATGCTGCCAGAGCAAGGGGAGTAGCAGGTAGGGGAGGACTGGGGATTGAGTGAGCACACTCTGATTTGTGTGCATCATGAGTTGTCACAGTGAACCAGGCCGCTGTGTATCATTGAAATGCACTAATAAACACAAACTAACGAAACCCAATCACAACAAATGCGGAGGAGACATAGGAGGAGAAGGAACTCTACATGCTGGGAATATAAATGAGTACAGCCTCCATGGGAAGCAGTACAGAGGTTCCACAAAAGAATAACAACAGAAATACCAAGAATCCAGGACTGAGTAGATAAAGTTAATATGTTAGGTAGCAACTGCATCCTGTGCTCTGGCCTGCTCACAATACTCACAATGTAGAGCCAGCCAAGGTGCCCATCAAGAGAATGGACCCAGCTGAAGCACCCACCACCACACGGTCATCGCTCAACCAGAGAAAAGTCAAGTCCCATCAATTTCAGGGAAATGGATGGAACTGGAGGACGGAATCAAGCAAAATAGGCCAGACACAGAAAGACAAGTACCACGGATTGACTGTTCTGTGTGGAAACTAAAAGAAGCCCTGTCTTAAGTGGGACAGAGTTTAACTACAGGAAAGGGTGCTGGGTGGGGGCTGGAAGATGAAATGAGTGGATGGACGTCATCCACACCCCCCATGCTTCTCTGGAAACATCACAGGGAATCCCGTTAGTAAGTACGGTTAGAAAGTGTGAGTAAAATAGATGTCAGATGTTGTTATTGGAGATGGGGTCCTGCTGAGAGTGAGGATGAACAATGCCTACCAGTGAACAGACCTCGGAGACCTGGCTCAGAAGGCACAGATCTAATTTTACTCACGATTGTACACAACTATATAGGCACATTATCCAGTCAGGTTAAGACACTTGTTAAAACACAACAGAACCAACCTAAATGCTATAGGTCATACTAATGTAAACAATCCAAGTAACCCTACGTGATTCTGACCAGCAACAAGTCTGAGACAAAGGACTGGGGGAAGGCAAGCCCCAGCACACAGCATGAGGCGAGCAGCAGGGTGACCTCACACCACAGCTGGCTGTGATGTCTGCTGAGCGAGGTTTCCCCTCAGCTCCTAGCTCAGCCTCAGTCACTGCAAAGAACTCAATCCATGGCAAGTCTTCACCATTCCCTCAGTTTCTCTGTCAAAACTGGTTTATTTAGAACATTGCATCAGCGACTGCTGAAAAATGAGCTGAAGGAATGTTCCCTACAGTCAAAGGCTGGGAAACCTGGGGATGTTCCATCGCCTCCTCCTAATAGCTTGACTTTGGTCCCTGAACTGACAAAATCATGACAAGAGAAAGAATTTACATAAAAAAATAAATGCAGCTGTATTTTATAAAGATGCTGCATCATAGCCCCAACTGATTTATGCAGAGGAGAGAGAGAGAGAGAGAGAGAGAGAGAGAGAGAGAGAGAGAGAGATATTATGGTTTCAATAACCACAAACATGACGAAACTCAAGACCCATTCATCTCATGCAAACAAGGAGACCTGCTGCCCATGGAGGAGAAGGCTTCTTCCACCTCTGCTGGGCCTTCACACAACACTAGAGCAGACACTGCGCAGAGGTGAGGCCTGGGGCCAGAGGACACAGATCCACCACTGCAGGACTCCCTGACCATGGGAGGCCCTGCCCCAGGAGCACTGCCAAGCAAAGGAGTCAGAAGGACCGGACCTGGGAATAAGTGATTGAGGCACATCGTCAGAGCACGACCCTGCATGAATGTGAAGCCCACACAACTCAGTACCCTGGTAAAAGGCCAGTGGTGGCCCAATGCTGGGTTAGCATTCACAATTTTAATTTCTACTTAGGAGTCACGTAGTTTTTGGAAAACAAATTTAAGGAGATGGTGTTGACAATACCTGAAATTATGTGGGATCCAGAAATGAATTTGATGAAAACATGTGAAAGATTTCCACCCACAGATTTATAGATCATCATTTGGAAAAGTAAAGTATATCTGAAATGATGGGGGCAGCAAGGCATTCTCATGACTGGGAAGACTCAAAATGGAAAGCATGCTATCCAAATTAATGTGCAGATTCAATTCAGTTATAGCAAAAATTCACACATGACCCCTGGTGGGATTGTGACTTATGGGGTGGGAGGACGCACTCCCTATGGCCTTGAAGACTTCTGGTCATCTCTGTAACCTTGGGACTTGGCCAATTATCTTACTCATGGTGGTTTCTCAGTAAGTATTGCCCCTCACTTAGATTAACCAGGTCACAGCTTTCAGAGGGACAGTTTTGCTATACAGGTGTTTGGGGTCCTTCCAAATTCCTGTGTTTAAACTTGGCCCTCAGTTAGATGGAATGAACTCATAGAGCATTAGGTCATCAGGTGTCCACCTTCATAGCAGAGTTAATGTCATTATTAAAAAAAAGTTTGGAGGAGTTGCTACATTGTGATGGGAGACACAGCAGCAGGGCTCTCTATCTGAGGCACAGAGACAGCCTTCACAGACAGGGAGCGACTGTGCCTTCATCTTGACTTCCTGGGCTCCAGACCTGTGAGGGTTATATCTGTGCTTTTATGAATCACACAGTTTAAGTGATTATATTTTTGTACCCTAAATTCAGTAAGGCAGGGAGTCTTCCACTTTTATAATGAAAGAAAAAAGGTGATCTTATGAATATGCAAGATTGTAGGGAGAAAGAATATTTTAGTTTCCCTGACCATGAAGAAGGTAGGCAGTGCTGACTTGCAGCCATTTCCTGAACAGCACTCATTAAGTTACTGCCCACAGCAACAAACGACTATTCAGCTAAGTTTGTCCAATGCACTCCTTTGAGTGGACTTGTGAGTACTGATAAATACTCACCCAGACTGATGACATTCTGCATTTCTCAGCAGACACAGATCAGTGTGTGAAGTGTCCAGATCACCAGCATGCTAACACAGAGAGAAGCCACTGTCTCCAAAGAACTGTGACCTTCCTGGCTTATCAAGATCCCCTGAGCATGGGACTGGCTGCACAGCTCTCTGCTCTCTGCCCTCACAGCTGCTGTACTTGGGGTCTTCCTGAGGCACCAACACACTCCCATAGTCAAGGTCAACAATTGGGCTCTCAGCTACATCTCATCTCCCTCACCTTCTGTTTCCTCTGCTCCCTGCTCTTCATTGGCCATCCCAGCAACCTGCACCCTGCAGCCAATAGCATTTGGACTGGTGTTCACTGTGGCAGTTTCCACCATTTTGGTCAAAACTGCCACTGCCCCAGGGAGAAGGATGAGGCGGTTGCTGGTGTCAGGGGCACCTAACTTCATCATTCCCAGCTGCTCCCTGATCCAGCTGACTCTCTGTGGAGTCTGGCTGGGCACCTCTCCTCCCTTTGTGGACTCAGACACACACTCTGAACATGGCCACATCATCATCACCTGCAACAAGGGCTCGGTCACTGCCTTCTACTGTGGCCTGGGATACCTGGGCTCCCTGGCCATGGGGACCTTCGATGGCCTTCCTGGCCAGGATCCTGCCTGACACCTTCATGAAGCCAAGTTCCTGACCTTCAGCATGCTGGTGTTCTGCAGTGTCTGGCTCACCTTCCTCCCTGTGCACCACAGCACCAAGGGCAAGGTCATGGTGGCCGTGGAGGTCTTCTCCATCCTGGCCTCCAGTGCTGGGCTCCTGGGCTGCATCTTTGCCCCCAAGTGCTACATTATTCTCATAAGACCTGAGGAGAACTGTCTGAAAGATTTGAAAGACAGAAGTTCTATGGCAAACAGGCATTCTGACAGATAGCTTGTGTCTCTCTATTACATTTTAATAGTTCTGAGAAAGCACAGCCAAAACCAAACTGATTTTGCATTCTAATCTTATGAAGTAACTAGAGACACTTAACTTTTTCCTCAACATGATCTGTCTCTTTTTCAAAAAGAGTAATATATGAAAGTAACCACCAGCAGCCGTTTAGGCTCCTAAACAGAATGCTATCTCAATGTAGCAGCTCTTCCTGAGTAGGTTTTCTTAGAATTCTTAGCTGTATTTCAATTATTTACCAGCCAACTTGTAAAGATAAATATTTAAATAAAATGTTTAATATTTAATGCTGATTTTGTTTCCTTCTCACACTTTTGTCATATATATGTGTATATATATATACTAATGTAAGTTCTGTAATATATTCACTAGTCTTTCTGAATGCATTTTTTAGTCAATGAAATTCTTTTTACATCTATACAATGCAAAAATTCTTTTCCACTTTTTAGTGTTTTGTTAGTGCACTGTAACTACACTTAATATTGGGACTCATTTTCACAGGATTGTAAATGTATGAAATATAATTTGCTTCACTTCAGTCCCCAATACTTCCTCTTTCCTTCCCCTCCTGTCTCCCTGTTAACCATCCTCTATTCTACTGGTCTGCATTCTTTATCTATGAAATTTTTTTATAAAAATTTAGTTATAGATGGACACCATACCTTTATTTGTTTATTTTTATGTGGTGCTGAGGATTGAACCCAGGGCCTCACATGTGAGGCAAACCCTCTGCCACTGAGTCACAACCCAGCCCCTAGGTGTTTTTAAATTAGTGCTTACTAGATACATATAGGAATCAAGTGATGTATCCAGGGACAGATACATAGATAAGAGAACATGATATATGTACAGGAAGATTATTTGGACATAATAAAGAATAAAAGTGAGTCATTATGATATCATGAATGACACCGGAGCACATTTACTCAGTGAAATAAGCCAGAAACAGAAAGGCAAACACATGTTCACAGGTGGAAGTTAAAAATGCTGGTTTCTGAGAAGTACAGAGTGACACAGTGGTCAGTACAGTCTGGAAGGTGGGAAGAAGGGAGAGAGGTAGGTCGGTAATAGGTACCAATATCTAGTTAGGTTGGCAGACTCGGAACCAGTGGTCCTCAGCCCAGCAGGCAACTGCAGCTTACAACACTGTGCATATTTCACGGAGAACTAGAGAAGGGGAGGGGAAAGGTTCCCAGCACAAATGCATGAGGAGTGACTAAGGAGACGGAAATGCTGACCATTCTGTTTGTATACATATGTCGAGTTATCACACTGAACCACATAACATACACAATACTTTTGACAAAAAGCAAAAAAAAAAAAAAAAAAAAAAAAATTAAATTAAAAAAATGAAATGAGAAATTAAACAAAAGCAACCAGAAATTAACAAGAGCTCTAGGCATGAAAAATCATGTTCCATTAAATCTTCACCTTTGGATTCTCTTTCCTTTTTTGTTTTTTCTTTAAGCAACTTCTTTCAGTGCTTGGAATCACCTGACATAACTGCTGGTTTTCTGATTTTCCTTGAGTTTTTCACGTCTTTCACACTCTTTTATGTGTTCTTGGAAAATTCCTTGTATTCTCTACAATTTGCTGATTTTTTAATTCCAGTGTTCAATCCTGCACCTGAGATTTTTTCTATAAAATTTTATCCTTTATTTCAATTTGTATGCCTTTTCATTTCAGTCTTTTAAAGTGTAACCTGGTAATTCTCCATTTCGATTAGGTTTGCTTTCTCTTAACACATTTTATTCTCACAATATATTTCCTAAACTTTTTTTCTAGTAATTTGAGTAAAACTTGCTGGGTGTGGTGGTACACATCTATAATCCCAGCAGCTTGGGAGGCTGAGGCAGGAGGATCACTTTAGGGCCCATCTCAGCAACTTAGTGAAACCCTGTATCAAAATAAAAAAAACAACCAGCTAGGGATGAGGATTAGAGATTGCCTCTACATTCAATCTGTTAACAAAAAAAAAAAATTATACATACACACAAACACACATACACACATATATATATGTAAATTCAATATATATGTAATTGTATATATGTATGTATACATTATATCATGTAAATTAATTTAGAGATTGCCTGCCTGGTTTTGTTTTCTTGCTGAGTGAGGTTCTCTCTCAACTGTCAATTGTTGACCTTATCTTTTGGTTAGGTTTCCACATGTAAATGTCAATCATTTTCCTATTCTTTTCTCACTTGGGCTCTGGGGGTTGAACCCAGGGCTTTGCACATGCCAGGCACTTGCTCTCACTGAGCTACATCTCTGGTCCTGTGCACTGGAATTCCAATTGGCTGCCATGAGTGAAGATTTTATCCCTTCTCCCTGGACTCAACTTCCTATCTAGCAAATTGGGTTTTCATTTTTTCCACTCTCAAAAACCTTGACCCCAGGACTAGGACTTGGGTAATTATTGTACAAGATAGTGTTTGAAATGGTAAATCAGGTGTGTACCTCATGACAACTTGAGGGACTTACTGTTGTGGGAAGCAGAGGAAGCAGCAGCACTGGAGAATGGAAAACTCACACTTAATTATTACACTGGTGGATCCAAAGGAGACGGACTCCAAATTCTGAGCTGCCTCCCTAGATTCTCACAACAGTTACAGGCTATCTGGTGCCACAAAATTTCTAGTGTACCTGATGAAGGCCCTGTGCGGGGTTTCCAGTGGGAAAAGTGAGATAAGGGAGAAACTGGCTCTTCTCATGGCCTCCATAATATCTAGCCTTGTGTCCAAAGAAGGAACAGGGGCGTTTACACTTCTAATTATGTTTTGTATTTCAGTCGTGTCTGTGTGATATTTCCTTGTTCATTCCGAATTTTAGTGGTTTGGGTTTTCTCTCGTCTTCTCTTTGTTAGTGTGGCTAAAGGTTTATCAATTTTGTTTATTTTTTCGAAGAACTAAGTATTTATTTTGTCAATTTTTTGTATGTTTCTTTTCTTTCACTTTCATTGATTTCGGATCTGAGTTTAACTATTTCCTGTCTTCTACTACTTTTTGGTGTTGGTTCTGTTCTTCTTTTTCTAAGGCTTTGAGCTGTAGTTTTACATCGTTTATTTTTGAGTTTTACTTCTTTTTTAAATGCGCTCCATGAAATAAATTTTCCTCTAAGTACTGCTTTCATAGTGTCCCAGAGATTTTGATATGATGTTTCTTTGTTCTCATTTACCTCTAAGAATTTTTTAATTCCTTCCTAATATCTTCTGTTATCCATTCATCATCTAAGAGCATATTGTTTAATCTCCAGGTGTTGGAGTAGTTTCTGTTTTTTACTCTTCATTTATTTCTAACTTCAATACATTATGATCTGATAGAATACAAGGTAGTGTCTCTATCTTCTTGTATTTGCTAACATTAGCTTGTGGCATGATATATGGTCTATTTTAGAGAAGGATCCATGTGCTACTGAGAAGAAAGTGTACTCGCTCTTGGTTGGATGGTATATTCTATAAATGTCTGTTAAGTCTAAATTATTGATTGTGTTATTGATATCTATGGTTTCTTTGTTCAATTTTTTGTTTGGAAGATCTGTCCAGTGGTGAGAGAAGCGTGTTAAAATCACCTAGTATTATTGTGTTACGGTCTATTTGGTTTCTAAAATTGAGAAGGATTTGTTTGACATACATGGATGAGGACACTGTTTGGGGCATAGATGTTATGATTGTTATGTCTTGCTGATATATGCGTCCCTTAAGCAGTATGAAATGTTCTTCTTTATCCCTTCTGACTAACTTTGGCTTGAAGTCCACATTATCTGAAATGAGGATGGATACTCCAGCTTTTTTGCTGAGTCCATGTGCATGGTATGTTTTTCCCCAACCTTTCACCTTTAGTCTATGGGTATCTCTTTCTTTGAGGTGAGTCTCTGCAGGCAACATATTCTTGGATCTTTCTTTTTAATCCAATCTGCCAGTCTATGACTTTTGATTGATGAATTCAGGCCATTAACATTCAGGGTTATTATTGAGATATGATTTGTATTCTCGGTCATTTGGTTCATATTTAAAATTTTTGACACATCTTGGTTCCTCCTTTATTTGACAGTTCCTTTAGGATAATTCCTCCCTTTGCTGATTTGTTTCTTTGTTTTTATCTCTTCCTCATGAAATATTTTGCTGAGAATGTTCTGTAATGCTGGCTTTCTTTTTGTAAATTCTTTCAGCTTTTGTTTATCATGGAATGATTTATTTCTTCGTCAAATTTGAAGGTAAGTTTTGCTGGGTATAAGATTCTTGGTTGGCATCCATTTCTTTCAGAGCTTGAAAAATGTTGTTCCAGGCCCTTCTAGCTTTTAGGGTCTGGATTGGAAAATCTGCTGATATTCTTATTGGTTTCCCCCTGAATGTAATTGGTTCTTTTCTCTCACACACTTTAAAATTCTGTCTTTATTTTGTCTGTTAGGTATTTTCATTATAATGTGCCTTGGTGTGGTCTGTTGTAATTTTGTGTATTTGGAGTCCTATAAGCCTCTTGGACTTGATTTTCCATTTCATTCTTCAATTTGGGAAATTTTGTGATATTATTCATCGAATAGATTGTTCATTCCTTTGGTTTGTCTCTCTAAGCCTTCCTCAATCCCAATAATTCTCAAATTTGGCCTTTTCTTGATATCCCATAGTTCTTGCAGATTCTGTTCATGATTTCTTACCATCTTCTCTGTTTGTTCAACTTTGTTTTCAAGGTTAAATATTTTGTCTTCAATACCTGAAATTTTGTCTTCCAGGTGTTCTATCCTATTGGTTATGCTTTCTATGGAGTTCTTAATTTGGTTTATTGTTTCCTTCATTTCAAGGATTTCTGTTTGGTTTTATTTCAATATCTCTAACTCTTTATTGAAATGACCTTTTGCTTCCTGAATTTGCTCTGTTAACTGTCGATTGGTGCGATCATTCAATGCCTGCATTTGCTCTTTCATCTCATCGTTTGCTTCCCTAATCATTTTAATTATGTACATTCTGAACTCCCTTTCTGTCATTTCTTCTGCCATGCTGTCGTTGGATTTTATTGATGTAACATCTAGATTTGTTTGGGGCATTTTCTTCCCTTGTTTTCTCATATTGTTCAGGAATCAGTGGGTCATTAAGATATTGCAGATTTCCTCTATTGACTTATAATGTCCCTGAAGATTGCTAGTATATCCCCTCTTATCCTTCAGTAGCCTGAAGTCTTGGAGGAAGTTGATAATGCGGAGCTCCACGAAGAAGCTGCCTCTCCAGCGGTGGTGACCCTCAGGTGGCGTATATTCCCTGCTAGTGGGCAGAGGTGCCTCCACTTGTTGACCTATGGTCATCCAATGGGGAACTAGACTGCGGGCTGAGGCAAGGCCTGTTTGTGCCTATGTCTCTGGTTTTACCGTCCCTGTGGGAAAACCTCCCCCGGCAGGGAAGACTCACTCAGTGGGGACGTCTTGCTTGTCAGTTGCCCTCCTAGAGGTTCCCCTCAATCTACAGCTACCACCTGGGCTGGGCTGTCTTCCTCTGCAATGTTCCCAGGGGCCCGGACCTACCTCCTGGGCCTGGGAGCCTCACCTTTAGCAGATGAGTCTCCTTAGGCTGTCTCTCCCAGAGAATCTCCCTGCAGCCCTGGAAACTTCACTCCGCCCCTAGGCATGTCTCTGTGCGGCTCTTCCAGCAAGAAGCCACCTAGCTCCTGGGACCCTGCTCTGCACCTAATTGCCTGGCTATGCGGCCCCTCCTCTGAGCTGCCTCCTGGAGCCCCATACAATAGCTCCGATACCCAGAGACCTGCCACACACCTCCTCCTCTGGCCAGCGGCCTGGTTTCTGACACAGGCACTAGGAGTCCAAACAACTTACTTCGGGTCTTCTCCTCCCGCCAACCGCCCGTAGCCCTAGGCAGTCACTCCAAGTCCAAGTGACCCGCCCTGTTCCTCCTCCTCCTCCTCGGGATAGCCCCTTGGGTGTTCAGGAGCGGTGCTCTGAGACCAAGTAACCCACCGTGCTCCTCCTCCAGGCAGGCCACCGGTGTTCAGGAGCACTTGCTTTTAGTCCAATCAACTGACCACTCGCCTCCTCCTCTGGCAACCGCCTGTAGCTCTCATGCAGTCACTCCTAGACCAAGCGACCCACCACTCTCCTCCTCCAGGCAGGCCACCAGTGTTCTGGAGCTGTCGTTCTGAGTCCAAACAGCTCGCCACGCAGCTCCTCCTCTGGCAACTGCCTGTGGCTCTGATGCAGTCACTCCTAGACCAAGCGACCCGCTGTGCTTCTCCTGTTTCTCTGGGCAACCCCCCGGTGTTCAGAAGCGGTCGTTCTGGGTCCAAACAGCTCGCCACACAGTTCCTCCTCAGGCAGCCGCCCGGAGCCCCAGTGGTTGCTCCGAGTCCAAGTGCTGTGCTGATCCGCCTCCTCTACGCTGATCCCAGTTGTCCGTGTTTACCGCTCCAGCGGGGGGAGGGGCGTATCGCCGGGCCACTCTACTTCACAAAGTTCCCTGCGTTCGGAGGCTACTGCCCCATCCGGGACGCCTCCCCAATGGGAGAGACTCACCCGGTGGCTTTGAGTTGGTACCAAGTCTCTCACTATCTCCTGTTTTGAATCTTGCGTCCTGGAGCAACGTGAAATACAGCCGCCCTCTCGTCCGCCATCTTGAAAAACCCCTAGACTACTTCTTTAAACACTTTTTATTACTACTTATTCTCAAAGCTTCTAATTGATCTATTTAAATTTTTATATACTCTTGGTTCAACTTTGTAGGTCAAATATGTCCAGGAATTTGTCCATTTATTAACATAGTTTTTAAAAATACTTCTTAATGTTGCTATGACTGTCCATGTTATCTCTTACAAAATGTTCCTTGTCATCTCCAACTTATTTGTTGGGTCTTCCCTCTTTCTTTTGGTTAGTTTAGCTAAGGGTTTGACAATTTTGTTTACCTCTTTGAAATACCAAATATTTGTATCATTGATCCTATGCATTATTTTAGACCCTATGGATTTTTGCGTTGATTTTTGTTGGGTGTTTCCTTCTACTGATTTTGACTTAAGCTTTGTTTGTCTTTTCCTTGGAATTTAACATGCACCAGTAAGTCATTTGAGATTTCTCTTTTTAATTCAGGAACTCATAGGTATAAGCTTCTCTCGCAGTACTACTTTCACTGTATCCCTAAAGTTCTGGCACCTCGTCTTCCTATTTCCATTTAATTCTAGAAAATTTTAAATTTATTCTTTGTTTTGTTCAATTAAACCTGTTTTTTAAAAAAATTAATTGTTCAATACCCATGTGTTTGTATCATTTCTGTAATTCCTCTTCTTATTAATTTCTCTTTCATTCCTTTATGACCTGATAAAATGAAAGAAATTATTTCAGTTTTGGAATTCATTACAACTTGATTTATGGCCTAATATGTGATCTATTTTTGGAAAAGTCTCATGTACCAATATAAAGAATGTGTGTTCTGTAGCTGTTAAATGAAATATTCTGTAGATGGCTGCTAAGTCTATTTGATCTAGCACTATTTAAATCTGATGCTTCATTATTGATAGTTCTTGTTCTGGATGATCTATCTATTGGTGACTGCATGGTATTCAACTCACATGCTGTAACTGTATTGGGACCAATGTCTCCCTTTGTGTGTGGTAGTGTTTATTTTATGTAACTGTTGTTTTAATAATTGATGCATATGTATTTTAAATTGCGAAATCCACTTGGAGGATTGTTCACTTGATCCTTATGTACTGACTTCCTTCTTTGCTTCTCACCGATTTTGTCTTGATGTTGCTTTTGTTAAATGTGAATCTAGCTATGCCTGCTGCATTCAGATTTGATGGCATTTTATTGAAATGTCAGTTTCTCTCCTTTCCTTTTCAGTCTGTTGGTCCTTGTCAGTCAGCCGAGTTTCTTGCAGGCAGCATATTGGTAGGTCTTGGTTTTAATATATTCAGCCAGTCTGCATCCTCTAATCTGAGAATCAAGACCATTTCCATGCAGGATTAGTATTGAAAGCTTCTGCTTGTCCTTGCCATGTTGAGTTTTTTTTTTCTGGTTGGTTTAACTGTTCTGTTTATTCTTCTTACATTAGAGATGTTATGCTTTTCTGTACTAATGATGCTTATTTCCTAATTCTTATTTGTTTACCTATTATCCCAGTGAGAATTTTTATTTGCTATGCTCTCTTGATTGTTTTCTTTCTTCCTTTTCTGAATGTATGATTATCTTAAACTATCTACCATAATGCCTGTTTTGTGGTCATGAATTTCCTTATTTTATGTTTGTCATACAAAGTCTTCACTTCTAACTCAATTCTGAAGGATGACTTTGCTATGCACAGTAACATGGGTTGGCAAGATTTTCTTTCTGGACATGAAATACATCATTCAATGCCCTTTTAGCCTTTAGAATTTCTGCAGAAGTTTGCTATTTTTATAATAGTTTTGCCTCTAAATGTGGCATAGAGCTTCTATTGTGAACCTTTTAGTATTCTTTTTTATGGCTATATTTTTGGCAGTTATTGTGGAAAGGGTCTTTACTGGTAGTAAATTCCTCTTTCTGTACTTCCATGTCTTTTCCAAAATGTGGGGAAATTTTGGTAAAAAAAATGAGTGAATGACCTGAAAGGATGTCTCTCAACAAAGGATATACTATGACAAAGACGTTCAACATCATTAATCATCCTAGAAATGCATGTGAAACCCTCAACAAGATACCATCTCAGTCCACTTAGAGGGGCTATTATCAAAAGACAAAAGAATATTTCACATTGTATAAACATGTTGAAATGTCACACTGTACCCAAAAAACACATAAAAACTTTGTGTCAAATAAAAATAGTGTATAAAATATGAGTGAAAATACAACTATACCCTAAGCAAACATCAATCAGAAGAAATCCAGCACAGCTGTGTTAATATTAAATAAATTCAATAAGTACACTATGCATTGTTAGGAATCAGATGGTTCATTCATAAAGGCACAGATGTTCAACTCATCAAAGAAATCATATTTCTGACCTTATATATCATTTCAAGGTTATTTATCCTCAAATAGAAAAACAAAAAGAAGGGGAAGAAAAAGAGAGGAAACAGAATGAGAACCAGAAAATGGGGAGAAGAAAGGGGAGGAAGAAGAGGGGAAAGTCAAATGTTTTGGGAGGGTATTTGTAAGCAAGTTGGTAGTAATGGGTGAAATTTGTAATATCAACTGCTAAGGTTATTCATTTTGTCATTATTTTCACATTTTAAAGTAAATGATAATGATATTCTTAACTATTACAAAGCTGAGTGTCTAATATTCTTAGACCATTGTAGATCTGCTATCCCTTCATGCTTCTCCCCAATGTTCCTATCTTATCAGGATTCCTGCTTCACTGATGTTATGCTGTTCATCCTGGTTTCTTGGTTGTTGATGTTGTAAATCCTGAGGTTCTGATGGAGCAGAAGCATAGGTGACTTCACGGCCAGTGTTGTCTGTTGCATTGTTCTCAATTCATAGGCATTCTGGCTCTTCATTAGCTAATAAGCTTCTATTGTCATTAAGTTTCCCCATAACTCTCCTAAGTTAAGAAAATAATGTTACTGTTCTAGGAACAGTAATTCCATAATGTATTAATATGGAAGAGCATTTTTGTTTGAGAATCAAAGGTATTTGAAAACCACAATCTTCTTCAAAATTACACTTTTATTAGTAAATAAAATTATTTTCCCTTATGTGAGTGGAATTTAGTAAAAGCCCACAGGAGCCTAAGCCATGTGATTTTTCCACACTACAAATTCATGTCGTACAAGAGCCAACTGTTTTCAGAGAGGCTGAAGTGACAGATGCTCAGCATTAAGACACTGTCCTAGCCACAAGTGCTATATAAGCCTCATTCCATGAACAGGGTGGCATGAATACAAATACATCAATTTTCACACTTATGCAGAACAGAATACCCAGATCAATGCATCGGAATATCTGATGTTTTGTGAAGGTCTCTTTACAAAACATGGATTCACTCCTATAGGTCTTTACACTGACGGCACAGAGATAAAGTAATGTCCCCCATTCTCTATTTTAAGGGCCCTAATTTCCTTCAGGATAGGTCCAACTTAGTCTCACCTAATCCTAATTACCTACATAAGAACCCAGATCTAATTTAGTCCCATTAGACATAGGGCTTCAACATGTTAATTTTGTGGACACGCAGCCAATCAATTCATAAGTAATTCTATTGAATTGGAAGAGAATCAGATCTGAGTCACCCCTAAGCCTTCCTATTCCTTCTATGCAGGTATAATTTGAAGAACTAGCAGTTGGTGCTGGCATTGGTTTTTGCCATTGAGGAGATCAACAGGAACCCCCACATTTTACCAAACATGTCTCTGGGATTTGATTTCTATAATATTTTATTCAGTGAGTGGAATGCTTTGGAGAGTTCCTTCTTTTGGATGTTGGGGCTGGAAAAGTGATCCCCAATTACACCTGTAGAAGAGAAAGCAGGTCTGCAGCAGTATTTAGAGGAAGATCATGGAAAACATCTTCCCAGACTGGGTTACTCCTGGAACTCTACAACTTTCCACAGGTAACAGTGGGTGGGAAGGGAGAGATTAAACCATTCTCCTCTGGTGCCATTCTTGAGGGCCTGGGTAGGGTTAAAGGAGGAGACACGATTTCAGCAATTTTCAATTTTCAAACCGTATACTATCAAAGGGTAAGTCCTCAGAGACTGGGTGGAGTGTTCACATTTTCTTTCTTTGGAATAGAGAGCAGGAGGAGCAGGGGCAGACCAATAATTGGGTGGAAATCTGAGGCTGGTCAGTAATTTCCAGAAAGCTCTCAGGATGAGAGAGGGCTTTGAAAATGAGATGAACAAATTTCCTTGGTACCACTTCCACCTGTTGCTTCATATAATATCCCGTTCAGGACTCGACTATGTTTTGTGACAATCCTTCTCTTCACATTGCTTCCAAATGTTCCTTTCCCTTCAGCTCAACTTGGGCCTTTTGATCATACACTGAGTGACCCTGGCCAGTTTCCTCTCCTCTATCAGATGGCTCCCAGGGACACATCTCTGGCTCTTGGCATGGTCTCCTTGCTGCTTCATATGCACTGGACCTGGGTGGGGCTGCTCATCTCAGAAGACCAGAAAGATATTCAGATTCTCTCAGACTTGAAGCAGGAGATGGAACAGAATGGAGTCTGTGCAGCCTTTATGAAAGTGATCCCAGAGGACACTGAGTTCAATCTTCACTTGATCATTGAATCATCAGCAAATGTGATCATCATTCATGGTGACTCTAATTTTTGGGAAGACTTAATGTTTGCTATAGGGCAATCTTTCATGACATGGAAAGTCTGGGTGGTAAACTCACAATGGCAAGATGTCAGCAAGATGAAACATTTCATCTTAGGCTCTTCCCATGGCATGCTCGTTTTCACACCACCATGGGGAGATTCCCAGGTTCACAGAGTTCACCAGCACAGTTAACCCTTCCAAATACCCAGAAGACATTTACCTTGCTAGGCTGTGGCACTTCTGTTTTGGATATTCCTATTCTAAATTGGACTGTAAAACTTTGGAGAGCTGTCCACCAAATGCCTCATGGGAATGGGTGCCTGAGTATGTTTTTGACATGTCCATGAGTGAGGAGAGTTATAACATATACAATGCCGTGTATGCTGTGGCCCACACCCTTCATGAGATGCTTCTTCACCACGTTGACACACCGAAAATGGGCAATGGGGAAGGGCTCCTTTTTTCCCCCTGGCAGGTAATATCCCTGCTACCTCATGACACACACCACTGCAAGGGATGGCCACAGAGAGCAAACAAAGTAGTTTAGGATCCTTTCTCTGAAGCACAAAGGAAACTGTACCTGTTTCACTGTGCAGGAGGTAAATATAGGCCTGTGTGGAAGTGGTCTTGAGGAAGGAGCCAGTGGCAAGGAAGGAATGGGTTCTACACCCACATCCAGGTTTGTGTTACACATGACTTCTGTCCAACTGATATGTTCAACAAGAAAAGTCCAGATTTTCCTCATGACTTTCTTAATAAGAGGAGATTTCACTCTTGAAGTGTGTAAATCCAGCTCAGGACTCTGATGGACACTTTACATAAGTGAACACATTTCACACCCCTTGAGGTATTCACATTATTTTGCAGACTCAGACTAATGCTCACTAGATGCAGGGAGCTTTTACTAGGCAGTTAAAATTTGTAAGAGTCCCAAACCTACTCATTACTTACACATGATTAGTTGGGCAACTTCTCCTGAAACTATCATTCTAGAGACATTATTCTTTAAACGTCTTTGGGCTATCATTTTTTCTACACTATGATGCTTGTGTTAAAGTTGCATTATAAAACAGGGATTAACCGGATGCAGTGGCACATGCGTATAATCCCAGAGGCTCAGGAGGCTGGGACAGGAGGATCCTGAGTTCAAAACAAGCCTGAGCAACTCAGTAAGGTTCAGAACAACTCAGCAAAACCCTGTCTCAGAGTAAAATACTAAAAGGATTGGGGATGTGGATCAGTGATTAAGTGTCCCTGGCTTCAATAAATAAATGAATAAAACAAAGATTGAAGACAGGGAGGGCTTTATCCAATTCACAGTTTCTGCCTTAACTTTGGGACATGCTTATTTATAACATGATGTGTCTCTTTAGCTTCACCCTTTTCTCAAGAAACTAAAATTTGAAAATCCTGCTGGAGAACAAGTGAACTTGGATGAGAAAATGAAATTGGAAGCAGCGTATGACATTCACAACTTTTGGAATTTTCCAGAAGGTCTTGGACATAAGGTGAAAGTGGGAAACTTTTCCGCATATGCTCCACGTGGCCAACAACTGTCTCTGCATGAGGACCTGATAGAGTGGAGCATAGGATTTACACAGGTGGGTTGGACTCCATCACAATGCCTTGAGCCACACAAGAACAAACAAGATTTTGTTCTGTAGTGTATGCCCCCGATTGCTTAGTCAAGGTCCAACAAAGTACATTTAACAACA
The DNA here is from genome assembly GCF_902686445.1 of Sciurus carolinensis. NCBI lineage: Eukaryota > Metazoa > Chordata > Mammalia > Rodentia > Sciuridae > Sciurus > Sciurus carolinensis. The sequence goes on from NC_062229.1 coordinate 8,382,166, forward strand.
TGCTTTTAAGGAATTTTCTTATAAACATACTCTGATAGGTGAAAAATGAACCCATTTATTTACTAACATGATTCTAACTAGCCATACCTTTCATGTCATAAAATATAGATGGCACTTGAGAATCATCACATGTAAAGGTGATATGGTTTGGAAATGAAGTGTTCCCCCAAAACCCTTGTGTTAATGCAGGGGTCATAACAACTTGATCTTAAGAGCTATAACCAAATCAATTAATTAAGCCATCATATGGATTAATATTGGAATGGATTACTCGGTGGTAACTGCAGGTAGGTGTGTGTGGCTAGAGGAAGGGGATCACTAGAGACATGTCTTGGGCATTATATATTTAGACCCTGGCTCTCCTCCCCTATTCCACCCCCTTCCCCCTCCCCATCCCCCCTCTCTCCCTCTCCTCCCTCTCCCCCTTCCTCCATGATGTTCTTTCTTACCTCAGGTCCAGAGCAATGGAGTCATGCAACCATAAACTGAACCTCCAAAACTGCAAGCCCAAATGACTTCTCCTACAATAAGTCGTTCTTAGGTGTTTTGTCAAGTGTTTTGGTCACAGTAACACTAACCTAAATAACACAGGAGGAATGATCTATTTTCACTCCATTTTGATGTTCAGTTCATGGTCAGACTTTGAAGAAAGTACAAGGAACCATGTACTTTCCAACTTGATTCTAATTGTTCATATATTTCATGTCATAAAACACACATGGCAACTGTTTCAGTTTCCATTCCTCTGACAAGTGGCCTGGGACTATCTAACTTACAAGAAAGAATGGGTTTCCTGGACTCAGTTTGGTGTGTTTCCATCTGTGGTCATTTGGCCTCTAGCTTTTGGGTTTGTAGCTAGGGAAGTATATGATAGTGAGAGTGTGTGGCACAGGAAGTTGCTGCCTTCATAGTGGACAGGAAGTAGAGGGACACTGGATTGGGCCAGGATCCCAACATCCTCTCAAGGCTATGCTCCAGCTTCCTTACTAGGAGGCACCACTGGCCTTTAACACCAGGTCTTTGAGGGACATGTGATATCATAACTATAGCAATATCAAATCAATTCATTGGGCATTTGGATATGGGGACTGTGATTATTAAGTTCCCATTCTCTGAAACTCTGGACTTACTGGAGGACAAGTCCAACAAGTCCAAGTAGTTCCCAACATCAATCTGATTTTTCTCAAACCCCTCGTTTTGTCTGCACTGAGAGATGTGGTCCTGGATTTAGGAAATCCCCTCAGGAGGGAAAGGCTGCCTGTTGTTTCAATTGCCATCCCTGCCCGGAGAACAAGATTTCTAATGAGACAGGTGAACCCATGCCTTGTGGAGAGATTCCCCTATCCTCCTTCATATTCCTCAGTCCACACAAGCAAAGGGAAAAGATCTGGAAGAGACTTCAGAGACAGAACTCTTATTTCCTTCAGGTAGGAATTGAATTGTTATTCACAGTGGTATTTCAACTTGAAATAATACACTCTATATGCCTGAAATACACATTTGGTTACATCGTTCTAAACACACTGTGGGCATTGCTATCTCAAGAAGCCCCCTTGCACCATCCCACAGGAATGTCAGATTCATCTCCACCATGGAATTTAATGCACAATTGTCTTTGTCTCCTTTGAAAGTACGTTTAGACCACATTGTGGGTACACACCCTTCACACTCCTGGCACTGCTCCTGACACACAGCAGGTCTTCAGATAGTCCCTGGTTTATCATGCAGATGAAGCTGAGCGATAAAGCATGCGTTCAATGCTGCCATGAGTAGGTTTCATTCCCTGCTCTCCAGTAGTTCACAGGTGAGTGGGATACACAAGATATAATGATATGAATTCGAGGAAGAGTCAGAGGGCTGCACAGAAACCTAGCAGATGGACTCAACTGTGTTCTCTGATTTTTAAAGTTCATTTTGGAATGTTTCACAGAAGCATTGGTATTTGATCTGTTACAAGAAGGGTGGAATTAGTGTCGGGAGCATTCCTATTGTATCTGATGCAGGAAGGATGGAATAAATTCTTTTAGGATTTGTAGAAATGGCAAAAATGACACATAAGTAAGTCATGTAATATTCGTGGACATTAAAAATGGTTCCTTCTGACTGAAACACAGAGAATGTGGGAATGAGTATTGGAATGAGACAGAGACATGACAGAAAAGTAAGATTGAAGATGATAGCTAGAATCAATTCCATGCAGGATTTTTCTAACTTCCTCATGTGGTATATGTGTAGCTTAATATAACAACATTTCAAATTTTGCTTAAAAATATATTGAGGCTGACAATGCAGAAGGCAATACAGTCAGTTTGCACACTTCTCTATGCACCTTGGTTTATGGGATGGTCACGTCCATGTCCCACACAGGCATGAAGAAGCGTGTACCCGATAGTGTCAGTATCCACACACTTATGCATTAAAAAACCTTTCAGATCAGCAGAGCGGTAAAAGGGGATGGAGGAGGAGGAAGAAGGGAGGGCGACAGGGAAGACAGCGAACAGAATCTGAGCACAGATTCACGTGGGGGGGCACAGTGGGTGGCAGCATCAGGTGTATCTACAGGATGCTCATTAAAAGAATGTGAACTATAAATGGATTGAAAAATAAATAAAGAAGTAAGTAAGTAAATAAGTGGATTAAAGAGGGATCAGTGAAGTGGTGGGGAGTGGGGGAACTGGGGAGAAGTGCTGGGGTCTGAACTGGATCTGGTTGTTCTCCATGCTTTTGTGATTATGACAGGGTGTATCCTGGTGTGTAGAATTTTTAAAAATTAAATGAAAATGAAATAAATAAAAGGGAATTTTTACACCAAACAACACTTCATAAAAGTCACAAATTTAAAATTTTGAGAGAGCCAGGTGTGGTGGCACTTGCCTGTAATCCCAGTAGCATGGGAGGTTGAAGCAGAAGGATCTCAGGTTCAAAGCCAGCCTCAGCAACCTAACCAATCCCTAAGCAACTTAGCAAGAACTTGCCTCAAATTAGAAACTAAAAGGACTGTGCATGTGGGCTCAGGAGTTAAGTGCCCCTGGGTTCAATCCCTACTACAAAAAAAAGAAAAAGTTAGTGAGAAATAACAGGATGTTATAACTAGATTGGCTAGAATATAAGCTGCTAGACATTGTTCAGAGAATCAGTGTTTAATAGGAAAGTTATTTCTAAAAACACAATGGAAAGAGGCAGATTTAAAAAAAAAAGGAATATGCCTTTCAATACACCATATGTTAAAGAAGATGTTTAGAGAAAGATTCAAATGAGTCCAACATTGAAAATATTATTAATGAAACTGTGGGGTAGAAGTAAAACTGTCATTAGAGAGGAATTTAAAACCCATCCTTGTAAATAGGAGAATGTTATTTACTACATCTCTTTCAATAAGAACACCTAAAAAGCTATGTATGAAGCACTCATCATGAGGTAGAAAGGAGCAACAAACTAAATGCAGACACAATAGAAGAAGAGAAAAGATGAATGCAACACAAAAACTTAGAAAAGAAAGACAGGATAAGGAGTCTATAGTAAAATCCCTTAAAAATTGATGAGGCATTACTAAAATTAATTCACAAGGAAGAGTAAAATTGGTAAAAAGAGGTTATTGTTATGGTTCTACAGAAAATTTTTATCATATAAACAGAGGCAGACATCATTACCCTGATGTCCATGTATGATTACACAAATGGTATTAATCTACACCATGCACAATCATAGAAATGAAATGATATATCCCATTGTGTACAATGAATCAAAATGCAGTCTGTAAAATATAAAAAAAATGAAAATATCTTCAGTAAAAAAAATAGGAATTTTTCACATTGGTATATTTTAAAATATATATAAAACTTGCAAAGGTTAGTGAAGTCAACAGACTGTCCCGAGAAGGAATTAAAATTTCCTAGCAGCTGGGGAATGACTCTACGGTGAGTACTTGCCAGGCATGTCTGAGGTCCTGGGTTAGATCTCCATAACCACAATACAAACAAAAATAGCAAAAAATTTTATACCTATTGATAAAGTTTAGCCCACACTTGAATACTTCCCACAATGTTTAAGGCCACGAACTGCTTCACTGGTGAAATTTATGAAATGCAATAATATTTATATTAAAAAATAATACAATAATATAATATGTAAATGTAATAATATTTATATTCTCCAACTCCTTCAGGAAATAGTAAGGGGCCAATCCAATTCATTTACAAGAATAACTGAACTTTAATACCCATATCTGAAAATGATGTTAGAGGAAAATAACTATAACTTTCATTCTTCAATTAAAGTCACATGTCCTTTTCCAAATCAAGTTATATATTATAAGAAAGCTATAAAATGAACAAATTTGTTTTTTGCAATGTAATGCAATATGCCAGTTTCTGCAAAAAGAGAAATAATGGTCTAGAAACTGCAGAACATGGAAAGAACATGGAAAACCAATGAAGATTAGAAATAAACAGCAGAAATGCATTTTCCTGACTTAGGATTAGGTGGGAATCACCTTCATCATTAGAGGCATTTCCAGGATCCAAAAGGGAGCACCATATGTGACACCCAAGGTTGAAACCAGAACATGATGACAGGCTGCCCGTGACCCCTCCTGCCCCACATTGTGCTGGCATCTTGGCAGTGCAACATGCCTATGAGAAATTGAAGGAAACACTTAATGGGAAGGAAGAAGAAAGTCAGATGTTATTTTCCTAAGATAGTATTGTATAAGCCTAAAATACAGGTAAATGGTTGAAGAAGTCATCAAGGTTAGTGGTGACTGAACACAAGATCCGTGTACTGAAAATGATTGATTGTAGCATCCCAGTCCTAAACCATTCACAAATGAAATTTTGAAAAGATGACTAACACAACTTCTTAAACTGCAGAATAACTGGAGAGAAAATAGTGGTTGTTTTTAAAGACTCTACCAAAAACTATACAAAAGCAATCAGAAAAATACTTAAGAAACTGAAATGAATGGGGCTTGAAACCTATTCCTGGCTGGATGGACTCAGTAGTGGAATGACCTCAATACTCTCCAAACTGACCTACTGATAAAATGCAAACCTAGGCAGAAGTTTTATGTTTGGGATGAAAATTACAACATACCCGAGGGTCAGAGCATTTAGTCTACCAGTTATCAAGTATTATTGACCATCTGTGTTTCCTTGAAACCTAGTGAAATTCATATCTCAAACAAATGAGTACTTAATTCTCATCATTATTGGTTATTGACTGAGTAAACCCAGGTGATAGGTTATACAGGTTGAAAGTAGTGAGATGTCTTTTAGAGTTCTGAGAATAGAAAAAATATGGCATCCTAAGTATGCCATTGAAAACAGGAGAAGAAATAATAGCTTGGTTTATGGCTCCATAAAGATGAACAGTATAAAGCCATCTATTCCCTCTAGAGCACTCTTTACTTGGTGACTAAAGAAACCACAGAGGACAGCTTGATTAACAGTCCAATGAGCTGCCCAAGAGTGGGCTGAGGTACAAGAGGAACAGTGAACATAGACGAAGGATAAATTGCATTCCTCCCCAGACATGGACCAGTGTGTGAAGTGTCCAGATCACCAGTATGCCAACACAGAGAGAAGCCACTGTCTCCAAAGAGCTGTGACCTTCCTGGATTATCAAGATCACCTGAGCATGGGGCTGGCCTGCACAGCTCTCTGCCTCTCTGCCCTCACAGCTGCTGTACTTGGGGTCTTCCTGAGGCACCAACACACTCCCATAGTCAAGGCAAACAACTGGGCTCTAAGCTACATCCTGCTCATCTCCCTCACCTTCTGTTTCCTCTGTTCCCTGCTCTTCATTGGCCGTCCCAACACAGCCACCTGCACCATGCAGCCAATAGCATTTGACATGGTGTTCTCTGTGTCTGTTTCCACTGTCTTGGCCAAAACTCTCACTGTGATCCTGGCCTTCAAGGTCACTGCCCAAGGGAGAAGGATGAGGCGATTGCTGGTGTCAGGGGCACCTAACTACATCATTCCCAGCTGCTTCCTGATCCAGCTGACTCTCTGTGGAGTCTGGCTGGGCACCTCTCCTCCCTTTGTGGACTCAGACACACACTCTGAACATGGTCACATCATCATCACCTGCAACAAGGGCTCAGTCACTGCCTTCTACTGTGGCCTGGGGTACCTGGGCTCCCTGGCCCTGGGGACCTTCACGGTGGCCTTCCTGGCCAGGAACCTGCCTGACACCTTCAATGAAGCCAAGTTCCTGACCTTCAGCATGCTGGTGTTCTGCAGTGTCTGGCTCACCTTCCTCCCTGTGCACCACAGCACCAAGGGCAAGGTCATGGTGGCCGTGGAGGTCTTCTCCATCCTGGCCTCTAGCGCTGGGCTCCTGGGCTGCATCTTTGCCCCCAAGTGCTATGTTATTTTACTGAGACCAGGTAGGAGCTCCCTACGTGGGTTCAGAGATAAAACTCTTTGTGGGAGTAACAAGCCTTCTTGAGTTTGTTTTTGAAAATCAAGTGTCAGAAGGTAAATCTACACCCTTTCAACAGGTTGATTTTGGATTTCTACATGAGATATCAATGAACCAGCAATCCACACCCCTTTCTGCACTAATGACAGTTGTCCCACCTGCAAATATCTTATTTACCATTGACTTGCACTTGAAGTGATTTTTATTCATGAAATCTGCAATGCATCCTGCAGATCCTACGCATCTGTGCCCTTCCCATCTGCATGTTGGCTTCTGTTAGACTCCTTCACTGACTTTAGTCATACATAATATGTTCTAAATTCCTGCAGGCTGTTTGCTCTAGTTTAAAATCCCTCTATGTGTTTCAGTGATTTCTTTTTCTATAAAATATGTAATATACTTCATTTACTAAGTAGAGTATGTTTTGGAAATGGCTAATATATTGATTCTTATTTTTTTTCTCAGTATTCTTGAGATTACTTTTCAGAATTTTTCTCTGATGTGTTTCTTAGAATTTTAGACACAGTTTGTCACATGCTATAAGAAATATGATTCAAATTGTACTAGCAATTTGTTGAATTTGTATGTTCATGTTGGAATCCAACTTATAGATGCACAATAGTTAGATTTTCTACCATGGGTAGATAAATACATCTTTCCATTGACCCCTTTTAAATCACCACTTGCTCATAATATATATGCACTTCCGTTTGCTGCAGTATATATAAATACAGATTTTCCTATATGTATCTCTGTGCTTTGCTATATTATATAAAAACAGAGAACACAAATGAAATACCTTATGTCATATATGTGGGTATCCTATATATCCTATGAATTAATAGAGAAGAACTTTTTTCTCTGCTAGATTTTCAGATTCAGTGTTGTAAAAGGAAAGCATTATTTCTTTTTTTGGCACTAATATTTCTTTTATTATAATAGCATGATTTATTAAAATTTTCTTTTTTTATTGTAAACAAATGGGATACATGTTGTTTCTCTGTTTGTAAATGGAGTAACAGCATACCATTTGCGTAATCATACATTTACATAGGGTAATGAGGTTTGATTCATTCTGTTATTTTTTCCTTCCCCCACCCCTCCCACCCCTCTTTTCCCTCTATACAGTCCCTCCCTCCTCCATTCTTGCTCCCCTTCCACCCCCCATTATGTGTCATCATCTGCTTATCAGTGGGATCATTCGTCTTTTGTTTTTTTTGAGGTTGGCTTATCTCACTTAACATGATATTCTCCAATTTCATCCATTTGCCTGCAAATGCCATAATTTTACGATTCTTTATAGATGAGTAATATTCCATTGTCTATATATACCACAGTTTCTTTATCCATTCATCAATTGATGGACATCTAGATTGGTTCCACAATCTGGCTATGGTGAATTGAGCAGCTATGAACATTGATGTGGCTGTATCTCTGTAGTATGCTGATTTTAAGTCCTTTGGGTATCAGTAGAGGAGTGGGATAGCTGGGTCAAATGGTGGTTCCATTCCACGTTTTCTAAGGAATCTCCACACTGCTTTCCAGAGTGGCTGCACTAATTTGCAACCCCACCAGCAATGTATGAGTGTACCTTTTTCTCCACATCCTCTCCAACACCTATTGTTGCTTGTGTTCTTGATAATTACCATTCTAATTGGGGTGAGATGGAATCTTAGTGTAGTTTTGATTTGCATTTCTCTTATTACTAAAGATGGTGAACATTTTTTCATATGTTTGTTGATTGCTTGTATATCTTCTTCTGAGAAGTGTCTGTTCATATCCTTAGCCCATTTGTTGATTGGGTTTATTTGTATTCTTGGTGTAGAAGCAGCATTTCTTGTACCACACTTAAGTCACCTTCTTGGTTCCTATATTTGGGTGAAACCTGAGCTGATGACAGCTTTATCTCATCTCTCCCATTCTCTATTCCCTTTCATCCTCTTTTTGGTTACATTGCTAATATGATGCCTGATAGTGTAGTTGACCATAACATTCATCTATTACTTTAACATTCACTAGGAAATTGTCAATATTATTACCACAATATTTTCTATACATGTTACACATTTGGCATATTCTTTATCCAATGAAAACCTGTTCTTCCATTATAAATTGGTCAGAATTTACAAGATTGGTTGAATTATTTCTTAGCTTCATGGAGGTGATTTTTCTCTTATGCCTCTCAATTTTGTGAATTTCATTAATCACTATGACTCTTTCTTCTTGAGTAAGGACTTCATTGCTCATGATGTGTGGTTCCTTCATGAGATGATTTATTTTTCATGTACATGTTTGCACCCATTGTAAACAGATCAGCCATCATTTTCATCTCTTATTCCATCCTTGTTGGATTTTTAAGACTACCTACTCAAAAGCGTGTTTCTTCTATCATGGCAAAAAGATCTCCAGTGGACCAGGATGGGACAAGATCATTAATCAAAACCTGGAGGGTTCAGGAAAAGAGAGGATTTGAACAGAGTGATACATGGAGAGGTGGGGTGGGGAGAAGTGTGGGGGAAATAAATGGACTTGATGAGACTGAAGCAAACAGTTGGATAGACATGACAGCTGTCACTCTAGGTTTAGTACAAAGACAGATCCAGTGATACCCCATAAAATATATCATACATTTAAGATGAGAACATCCAGTTTATATGAATTACAAGTAATGGGAACCCAAACGAACATTGAATCTACTTATGTCTATAAATTGCAGTGTCTCCTTTCCAAAACAGAAAATTCATTGTCTTTCTTGTGCAGATTCAATCACATGCTCATTTAGGACCTCTTCACTGCACCAGGCAGAACAGTATCAGATAAGGTGAAGAGTCCCCATGCCTGGACCAAGCACTGTGATTAACCACACCTAAAGTCCACGGGTGCTACAGTGAGAAAAAGTAATTCACGCTCACATACCTGGTTATTGAAAGAGTAAGAAGAGAATGATAGCTTGACAGACAGCTGTAATTATCCACAGTACCCGTGTTATCCTCAGAGGACCTATTCACAATGTTCACACCACATGTGGAATGGTCCTGAAGGGCATCACATTGTTCTCTTCCTTGTTTCACACAAAGAATGAAAATTGGCACTCATCATGGTGGCACACACCTGTAATCCCAGAGATGTAGGTAGCTGAGGCAGGAGGACTTCATTGAGAGGCCAGCCTTGCAATTTAGCAAGACCTTGTCTTAGAATTGAAAAAAATAAAAGTCTGAGATGAGGATCAGTGGTGGAATGCCCCTGGGTTCACATCTCAGTACCAGAAAGAAAGAAAAAAGACAATTCCCACCCCTGAATCTTCGCACATTGGAAAGAGGCTAAAAGATATCAAAGAAGCGTGTAAAATAGCAAGTGGTTCACAATTCAGGAGAAAATATTCTCAATACAGGAAACTGAAAATGACTCATGTGGACCATTATGCATTGGATTCCTAGGTGTATTTTAGACTTGAACATTTCATGAAAAATGACACAAAAATGGGCAAAACACATAAGACTTGTTGAAAATTTTAAAACAGAGAGGAGACATGTCTTTTGATGTCCTAGAAGAGGTAACAGTGACCTCTACTTGGATTGTGTTCATTTATTGGAAGTCTCATCTTTAATGGGGCAATTTTTGAAGGGGCTTCATGAGGAACACTTGGGACAGGTGTCACAGCCCTCATAAATGGACTAAGGCCATGGAATAATCAGGTTTTCCTTAGTGAGACAAAATGTCTGAGGAAAAAGAAATTAAAGGAGGAGTAATTTGTTTTTGCTCAGGTCCAATAAGTGTCAGCCCGGGATCAGCTGGTGCCTTTATTTCGTGTGATGAGGCAGAAAGATGCGGCAGGGCTCAGCTGCTCACCTCACAGCAGGCAGGAATAAAATGGATCTGGTGACAAGACATACCCTTGCAGGACGTGCCACCAGTCACTTACATTCTCCAATTGCTCCAGCATCCCAGAGTTCCCCGACCTCCCCATAGCACCACCAACTGAGGAGCAGCCTTCAACACAGGAGGCCACAGGGACATTCAGTATCTCAAACACAGTTCTCTGCCCCTGGACCCAAAAGACTCATGCCCTTCTCATACTGAAAATTTGCAGTCACTCCATCATGCAGAGTCTCCCCAAAGTCTTAATGTTCCAGCATTGTTCAAATGTCCAAATCCAAAGACTGCTCTGAGCCTCAGGAAACCTTAGCTGTGAGCTCCTACAACATTTTGAGAAGTTGCCTGTCTCCAACATACGATGGCAATGTGATTAAACATTCCATTCCTAAAGGAAACCACACAATATCAAGACAGCATTAGCCCAGAGCAAGGCCAAAACCCAGCAGAGCAAACATTCAATCCTTTCCCTGCAATTCTGGCATCCAGAGCATGTGGTGGTGGGATGTTGAACTGAAAGCTCTTGATTAGCTCTGACCCTATAGGCTTTCTGGCTGAAACTCATGTGCTCATTCCCTTGAGCTGGCTCTGCTTGTTGTCTGTGGCTATTCTCAGCAGCAGTTCCACATTCCTGGTATCTCTTAACTTCCTGGGATCTCCCCTTCAATATTAGCTCACTCACATCTTCAAGCATTACCCTCTCAGGATATGGCTGCAGGAATTCCTACCCTGTCACATTTTGACTGGGCTCCCTGGCCTTTCTAGAAGTCCAGGTAGAAGGCTCTGTGGACCATAATACTCTCATTCTGAATGTCTGCAAAACAAGCAACATGTGGATATTGTCAAGATCTGTTGGCAAAAGAAGCAGTTCCTGGTCACCTTGGACCAAAGGTAAGCAGCCTCTGGTAATTGCATGGCGACCATGGTGAAATGATTGCTGGGAAAACAAATTGCTAGGTGACTATGTGGGAGCAGGGCTCTCTCTTCTCAGCAAATTCTTACAGAGAGGTTTCTCATTTATATCCTTGAGCCTGTAGTGACTGGTGTAGAATCATCAGTGCTGAGATGCACTTGTGTTATCTTCCCTATTGTCCCAGTGCAAGGGGCTCAGCTTCTCTTCAATGGTGTTAATCTCTCTGCAAAGCACACCCTACATGACCTCCAACTTACACGTGGTCCTTTTCTGGCCAAACTGCAGGTGCTTCAGATCTTTCTGATCTGCTTTGCTTCCAATTCTTAATGTAAATTTGGATAAAAGCAATGAGAAACTCCCAAACCACTGCCTGAATGCTGTTCTTCCTTGACATTTCTTCTGCCATATTCTTTATTCTATAAATCCTAATCTGAACTTCACAGAGTCTCACGACATGGGCAAAACATAGACAAGTCCTTAGCCAGAATTTAACACATATGGCCTCTAGTCTAATCCTCAAGACAGTCTTCATTTCCATCTAAATCCTCCTAGGCTTAGTCTTTACTGTGGATATTGTAATCACCATTCAGGTTCTTAGCACCAACTTCCTGTTACCAAGTTTTCATCACTGTGGTGAAAATGCCTGAGCAATGCAACTTAAAGGAGGAGCAATTTATTTTGGACCACCAGCTGTAGGGTTTCAGTTCATGCATGACTGACTCCATTGACTCTGGGCATGTGGTCATACAGAACATCAGGGCAGAAGTATGGTAGAGTAAAGCTGCTGTCCTTATGGTGGCTGGGAGTTGAGAGGGCATGGGTGAGGGACCAGAGACAAATATACCCTTCCAGGGGAAGACTCCAGTTACCTCCTCCCTCCAGTTTTGTTCCACCTCCTAAAGTTCTACCACCTCCCAGCAGCACTACCAGCTGAGGACAAATTCTTCACCATGTGGACATTTGTGGAACATTCCATTTTCACAGGCCTGCACTTCCCACCATGAGAATGAGTCATTACCAAGCAATGCCCCTCATTTCTTGTCCTTTGACCATGGCCACGTTTTCTTTTCACATCATATGTAGCCATGACCATATCTTATTCAACATGTTATAACACAACATTAGGCCCACAGATACGCAATCTCACTTTGGGCTTTCAGCTTCCAGATCTGTGAAGTAAGTGATCCTTTCCTTTTACATATGAAAACTGGTTTTGTGTTAAAGCAACACAAATTGGGTTATGATACAGAGAATTGAAAATACCAACTGGTGTTAACAATGTGAATGAAATAGGAGTCTTTGAAAATCAATTTACATATATTTTATTTTTTAAAATTCATCACTGACTTACCATATGATCCAACATTCATTCCACCTCTTGATGTTCACCCAAGAATCATGAAAGAATATAACCACAATAGGTTTCTATTAGAAGGATCATACAATCTTCATGATAGCAAAAACTTGGAAATAACCCAAATGTCCATCATCAGGAGGGTATAAAACAACATCATGGTATATGGGGTAGTGGAATGCCCCTCAGCAATGGAAAGAACAGTGTTATTTATGTACATAAAAGAGGTGACTTCCAAAATAACCATTTTTTTATTGTTAACAAATGGGATACATATTGTTTCTCTGTTTGTACATGGAGACAAGGCATACCATTTGTGTAATCATAAATTTACATAGGGTAATGTTGTTTGATTCATTCTGTTATTTTTTGTCCTTCCTCCTGACCCCTCCCACCCCTCGTTTCCCTCTATACAGTCCTTCCTTCCTCCATTCTTGCACCCCTCCTTAACACTAAACCTAACCCTAACGCTAAGACCTTTCACCCCTATCATATGTCATCATCCACTTATCAATGAAATCATTCATCCTTTAATTTTTTGAGATTGGCCTATCTCACTTAGCATGATGTTCTCCAATTTCATCCACTTGCCTGCAAATGCCATAATTTTATCATTCTTTATGGTGGAGTAATATTCCAGTGTATATAGATGCCACAGTTTCTTTATCAATTCATCAATTGAAGAACATCTAGGTTGGTTCCACAATCTGGCTATGGTGAATTGAGCAGCTATGGACATTGATGTGGCTGTATCTCTGTAGTATGGTGATTTTAAATCCTTTGGGTATAGGCCAAGGAGTGGGATAGCTGGGTCAAATGCTGGTTCCATTCCAAGCTTTCTAAGGAATCTCCATGCTGCTTTCCAGAGTGGCTGCACTAATTTGCAACCCCACCAGCAATGTATGAGTGTACCTTTTTCCCCACATCCTCGCCAACACCTATTGTTGCTTGTGTTCTTGGAAATCGCCATTCTAATTGGGGTGAGATGGAATCTTAGTGTAGTTTTGATTTGCATTTCTCTTACTACTAGAGATGTTGAACATTTTTTCATATATCGGTTGATTACTTGTATATCTTTTTCTGAGAGTGTCCATTTCTTTAATCCATTTGTTGATTGGATTATTTGTATTCTTGGTGTAGAGTTTTTTGAGTTCTTTATATACTCTGGAAATTAGTGCTCTATCTGAAGTATGAGTGGCAAAGGTATTCTCCCACTCTGTAGGCTCTCTCTTCGTGTTGCTGATAGTTTCCTTTGCAGAGAAAGCTCTTTAGTTTGAATCTATCCCAGTTATTGATTCTTGCTTTTATTTCTTGTGCTATGGGAGTCCTGTTAAGGAAGTCTGATCCTAAACCAACAAGTTGAAGATTTGGACCTACTTTTTCTTCTATAAGATGCAGGGTCTCTGGTCTGATTCCGAGGTCCTTGATCCCATTTGAGTTGAGTTTTGTTCAGGGTGAGAGATAGGTTTTAATTTCATTCTGTTGCATATGGTTTTCCAGTTTTCCCAGCACCATTGGTTGAAGAGGCTATCTTTTATCCATTGCATATTTTGGCACCTTTGTCTAGTATGAGAAAATTGTATTTATTTGGGTTTGTATCCATGTCCTCTATTCTGTACCATTCATCTACCTTTCTATTTTGGTACCAATACCATGCCGTTTTTGTTACTATTGCTTTGTAGTACAGTTGAAGATCTGGTATTGCAATACCCCTGCTTCGCTCTTTCTACTGAGGATTGCTTTAATTGTTCTGGGTTTCTTATTCCTACAGATGAATTTCATAATTGCTTGCTCTATTTCTGCAAGGTACATCATTGGGATTTTAATTGGAATTGCATTGAATCTGTATAGCACTTTTGGTAGTATGGCCATTTTGACAATATTAATTCTTTCTATCCAAGAACATGGGAGATCTTTCCATCTTCTAAGTTTTTCTTTAATTTCTATGTTTTGTGTTCCATAGTTCTCATTGTAGAGGTCTTTCACCTCTTTTGTGAGATTGATTCCCAAGTATTTTAATTTTTTTTGATGCTATTGTGAATGGGGTAGTTTTACTGACTTCTCTTTCTGAAGATTCATCACTTATGTATAAAAATCTATTGGATTCATGAACATTGATCTTGAATCCTGCTACTTTATGGAATTCACTTATGAGTTCTAAAAGTTTTCTGGTGGAATTTCCAGGTTCCTCTAAATATATAATCATGTTATCAGAAAACAGGGATAGTTTGAGTTCTTCTTTTCCTATTCGTATCCCTTTAATTTCTTTGGTTTGTCTTATTGCTCTGACTAGAGTTTCAAGGACGATGTTGAATAGAAGTGGTGAAAGAGGGCATCCCTGACTTGTTTCAGTTTTTAGGGGGAACGCTTTCAGTTTTTCACAATTTAGAATGATATTGGCCCTGGGCTTAGCGTAGATGACCTTTACAGTGTTAAGGAATGTTCCCACTATCCCTATTTTTTCTAGTGTTTTGAGCATGAAGGGATACTGTATTTTATCGTATGCTTTTTCTGCATCTATTGAAATAATCATATGATTCTTAACTTTAAGTCTGTTGATATGGTGAATTACATTTATTGGTTTCCAGATGTTGAACCAACCTTGCATCCCTGGGATAAAACCCACTTGATCGTGGTGAACTATCTGTTTAATATATTTTTGAAGGCGATTTGCTAAAGTTTTGTTGAAAATTTTTGTGTCAATGGTCATTAAGGATATTTGACTGAAATTTTCTTTCCTCGATGTGTCTCTGTCTGGTTTCGGTATCAGGGTGATATTGGCTTCATAGAATGAGTCTGGGAGGGGGTTCAAGATGGCGGACTAGAGGGCAGCTGCATTTCATGTTGCTCCAGGACTCAAGATTCAAAAAGAGGAGATAGTGACTTGGGACCAACTCAAAACCGCCGGGTGAGTTTCTCCCATAGGGGAGGCGTCCCGGATGGGGCAGTAGCCCCGGAACGCAGAGAACTTTGTGAAGTAGAGTGACTCGGCGGGACGCCCCTCCCCCGCCAGAGTGGTAAAAACGGACAGCGAAGCGGAGCGAAAAATGGCGGATTGAAATTTCCAGGACCGCAGGCAGATTCTCTAACCTAAGGAGACTCATGTGCGAAGGGTGAGGCTCCCAAGCCCAGGAGGGAGGTCCGGGCCCCTGGGAACGTTGCCTGCGAAGGCTGCCCTGCCCAGGCGGCAAGACACACCTCCCCCGCTGGAGCAGTGAACTCAGAAAGCGGGGAACTTTGCAAAGGAGGTTGTGCAACACACCGCTTGGTTTTGAAGCGATCTGCCAGGGCTCCAGCGGCTGCCAGAGAAAGAGTGGGGCGGCGAGTTGTTTGGATCCAGCAACCGCCTGAGCAACGGGGAGAGGGCTGCCCAGAGGAGGTGGAGGTACGCAGTGAGTGGCTTGGTCTCCAAGCGCCCACACAGAGCACCGGGTGGCTGCCTGGAGGAAGAGACGAGCGACGGGTCACTGGGGCTTGGAACATATGTACGAGGCTCCAAGTGACTGGTCAGAGGGCGGGTCGCATAGCCAGGTGATTAGTTGCATAGCAAGGTCCGGTCCGGGGACCTAGGCACCTTTTCTTGAATGAACTACACAGAGACAAGCTGAGGGGCGAAGTGAAGGTTCCAGGACTGCGGGCAGCTTCTCTAAGAAGGGACAACCTAAGGAGACTCGTCTACGAAGGGTGAGGCTCCCAGGCCCAGGAGGTAGGTCTGGGCCCCTGGGAAGGCTGCCCTGCCCAGGCAGCAAGACACACCTACCCCCGTTGGAACAGTGAGCTCGGAAAGTGGGGACCCTTGCAGAGGAGGCCGAGCAGCACACTGCTTGGTTTTTTGGTTTTTTGGAGCAATCTGCCAGGGCTCCGGGGGCTGCCAGAGAAAGAGTTGGGCGGCGAGCTATTTGGATTCAACAACCACCTGAGCAACGGGGAGGGGGCTGTCCTGAGGAGGTGGAGGTGTGCAGTGAGTGACTTGGTCTCCAAGCGCCCACACAGAACACCGGGTGGCTGCCTGGAGGAAGAGACGAGTGACGGGTCACTGGGGCTTGGAGCATATGTACCAGGCTCCAAGTGACTCTTCAGAGGAGGGGTCGCATAGCTAGGCGATTAGGTGCAAAGCACGGTCCGAGCCGGGGATCTAAGCACCTTTTCTTGAAAGAGCTACACAGAGACCAGCTGAGGGGTGGAGCGAAGGTTCCAGGACTGCGGGCAGCTTCTCTGAGGAGGGGCCACCTAAGGAGACTCGTCTGCGAAGGGCAGGGCTCCCAAGCCCAGGAAGTAGTCCAGGCCCCTGGAAACGTTGCTTGGGAAGGCTGCCCTGCCCAGGCGGTAGTTGTGGACTGAGGGGAACCTCTAGGAGGGGAACGGACTAGCGAGACCTCCCCACCAGGTGGGTCTTCCCCGGCGAGTGAGGTTTTCCCACAAAGATGGTAAAACCAGAGACACAGGCCCAAACAGGCATTGCCTCAGCCCGCAGTCTAGTTCCCCTTTGGATGACCATTGGTGAACAAGTAGAGGCACCTCTGCCCACTAGCAGGGAATATACCCCACCTGAAGACCACCACCCCTAGAGAGGCAGCTACCTAGGGAACACCGAAGTATCAACTTCCTCTAAGACTTCAGGCTACTGAAGGATAAGAGGGGATACACTAGCAATCTTCAGGGACATTATAAGTCAATAGAGGAAATCTGCAACTTCTCTGCAGTCCACGGATAACTGAACAATATGAGAAAACAAGGGAAGAAAATGCCTCAAACAAATCTGGATGTTATATCAATAAAATCCAATGACAACATGGCAGAAGAAATGTCAGAAAGGGAGTTCAGAATGTATATAATCAACATGATAAGAGAAGCAAACGATGAAATGAAAGAGCAAATGCAGGCATTGAATGAACGCACCAATAGACAGTTAAAAGAGCAAATACAGGAAGCAAAAGACCATTTCAATAAAGAGTTAGAGATATTGAAAAAAAACAAACAGAAATCCTTGAAATGAAGGAAACAATAAACCAAATTAAGAACTCCATAGAAAGAACAACCAATAGGATAGAACACCTGGAAGACAGAACCTCAGATATTGAAGACAAAATATTTAACCCCGAAAACAAAGTCGAACAAACAGAGAAGATGGTAAGAAATCATGAACAGAATCTCCAAGAACTATGGGATATCATGAAAAGGCCAAATTTGAGAATTATTGGGATTGAGGAAGGCTTAGAGAAACAAACCAAAGGAATAAACAATCTATTCAATGAAATAATATCAGAAAATTTCCCAAATCTGAAGAACGAAATGGAAAATCAAGTTCAAGAGGCTTACAGGACTCCAAATACACAAAATTACAACAGACCCACACCAAGGCACATTATAATGAAAATACCTAACATACAAAATAAAGACAGAATTTTAAAGGCTGTGAGAGAAAAGAACCAAATTACATTCCGGGGGAAGCCAATATGGATATCAGCAGATTTTTCAATCCAGACCCTAAAAGCTAGAAGGGCCTGGAATAACATTTTTCAAGCCCTAAAAGAAAATGGATGCCAACCAAGAATCTTATACCCAGCAAAACTTACCTTCAGATTTGACGACGAAATAAAATCCTTCCATGATAAACAAAAGCTAAAAGAATATACAAAAAAAAGCCAGCATTACAGAACATTCTCAGTAAAATATTCCATGAAGAAGATATGAAAAACAAGCAAATCAGCAAAGGGAGGAGATATCCTAAAGGAACTCTCAAATAAAGAGGAACCAAGTCGTGTCAAAAATAAGCAAATAAATGAATAAAATGAGTCAAATGACTGGGAATACAAATCATATCTCAATAATAACCCTGAATATTAACGGCCTGAATTCATCAATCAAAAGACATAGACTGGCAGATTGGATAAAAAAGAAAGATCCAACAATATGTTGCCTGCAAGAGACTCATCTCTTAGAAAGAGATACCCATAGACTAAAGGTGAAAGGATGGGAAAAAACTTACCATGCACATGGACTCAGCAAAAAAGCTGGGATATCCATCCTCATTTCAGATAAAGTGGACTTCAAGCCAAAGTTAATCAGAAGGGATAAAGAAGGACATTTCATAATGCTTAAGAGAACCATAAATCAGCAAGACATAACAATCATAAATATCTATGCCCAAAACAGTGGCTCACCCATGTATGTCAAACAAATCCTTCTCAATCTCAGAAACCAAATAGACCACAATACAATAATACTAGGTGATTTTAACACGCCTCTCTCACCACTGGACAGATCTTCCAAACAAAAATCGAACAAAGAAACCATAGATCTCAATAACACAATCAATAATTTAGACTTAACAGACATTTATAGAATATACCATCCAACGAAGAGTGAATACACTTTCTTCTCAGCAACACATGGATCCTTCTCTAAAATAGACCATATATTATGCCACAAAGCTAATGTTAGCAAATACAAGAAGATAGAGACATTTCCTTGTATTTTATCAGACCATAATGGATTGAAACTAGAAATAAATGAAAGAGCAAAAAACAGAAATTACTCCAACACCTGGAGATTAAACAATATGCTATTATATGAGGAATGGATAACAGAAGACATTAGAAGGAAATTAAAAAATTCTTAGAGGTAAACGAGAACAAAGAAACATCATATCAAAATCTCTGGGACACTATGAAAGCAGTACTTAGAGGAAGATTTATTTCATGGAGCGCATTTAATAAAAGAAGTAAAACTCAAAAAATAAATGACCTAACACTACAGCTCAAAGCCCTAGAAAAAGAAGAACAGACCAACACCAAAAGTAGTAGAAGACAGGAAATAGTTAAACTCAGAGCTGAAATCAACGAAATTGAAACGAAAGAAACAATACAAAAAATTGACAAAATAAATAGTTGGTTCTTCGAAAAAATAAACAAAATTGATAAACCTTTAGCTACACTAACAAAGAGAAGACGAGAGAAAACCCAAATCACCAAAATTCGGAATGAACAAGGAAATATCACAACAGACACGATTGAAATACAAAACATAATTAGAAGCTATTTTGAAAATCTATATTCCAACAAAATAGAAAATTTTGAAGATATCAACAAGTTTCTAGAGACCTATGAATTGCCTAAACTAAACGAGAAGGACATACACAACTTAAATAGACCAATTTCAAGTAATAAAATAGAAGAAGTCATCAAAAGCCTACCAACAAAGAAAAGTACAGGACCTGATGGTTTCTCAGCCGAGTTCTACAAAACCTTTAAGAAGAGCTCATTCCAATACTTTTCAAAGTATTCCATGAAATAGAAGAGGAGGGAACCCTCCCAAACTCATTCTACGAAGCCAATATCACCCTGATACCTAAACCAGACAGAGACACATCGAAGAAAGAAAATTTCAGACCAATATCCTTAATGAACATCGACGCAAAAATTCTCAACAAAATTTTAGCAAATCGCATACAAAAATGTATTAAAAAGATAGTGCATCATGATCAAGTGGGTTTCATCCCAGGGATGCAAGGTTGGTTCAACATCAGGAAATCAAAAAATGTAATTCACCATATCAATAGACTTAAAGTCAAGAATCACATGATTATTTCAATAGATGCAGAAAAAGCATTTGATAATATACAGCACCCCTTCATGCTCAAAACACTAGAAAAAATAGGGATAGTGGGAACGTTCCTTAACATTGTAAAGGCCATCTATGCTAAGCCCATGGCTAATATTATTCTTAATGGTGAAAAACTGAAAGCATTCCCCCTAAAATCTGGAATAAGGCAGGGATGCCCTCTCTCACCACTCCTATTCAATATCGTCCTTGAAACTCTAGCCAGAGCAATTAGACAAACCAAAGAAATTAAAGGGATACGAATAGGAAAAGAAGAACTCAAACTATCCCTATTTGCTGATGATATGATTATATACTTAGAGAAACCAGGAAATTCCACCAGAAAACTCTTAGAACTCATAAGTGAATTCAGTAAAGTAGCAGGATACAAGATCAATGCTCATAAATCCAATGCATTTTTATACATAAGTGATGAATCTTCAGAAAGAGAAGTTAGGAAAACTACTCCATTCACAATAGCCTCAAAAAAATAAAATACTTGGGAATCAATCTCACAAAAGAGGTGAAAGACCTCTACAATGAGAACTACAGAACACTAAAGAAAGAAATTAAAGAACACCTTAGAAGATGGAAAGATCTCCCATGTTCCTGGATAGGCAGAATTAATATTGTCAAAATGGCCATACTACCAAAAGTGCTATACAGATTCAATGCAATTCCAATTAAAATCCCAACGATGTACCTTACAGAAGTAGAACAAGCAATCATGAAATTCATCTGGAAGAATAAGAAACCCAGAATTGCTAAAGCAATCCTTCGCAGGAAAAATGAAGCAGGGGGTATTGCAATACCCGAACTTCAACTGTACTACAAAGCAATAGTAACAAAAACGGCATGGTATTGGTACCAAAATAGACAGGTAGATCAATGGTACAGAATAGAGGACATGGACACAAACCCAAACAAATATAATTTCCTCATACTAGACAAAGGGGCCAAAAATATGCAATGGAGAAAAGATAGCCTCTTCAATAAATGGTGCTGGGAAAATTGGAAATCCATATGTAACAAAATGAAAATAAACCCATATCTCTCACCGTGCACAAAACTAAACTCAAAATGGATTAAAGACCTCGGAATCAGACCAGAGACCCTGCATCTTATAGAAGAAAAAGTAGGTCTAGACCTTCAATTTGTTGGCTTAGGATCAGACTTCCTTACCAGGATTCCCATAGCACAAGAAATAAAAGCAAGAATCAACAACTGGGATAGATTCAAACTAAAAAGCTTTCTCTCAGCAAAGGAAACTATCAGCAATGTGAAGAAAGAGCCTACAGAGTGGGAGAAAATCTTTGCCAATCATACATCAGATAGAGCACTAATCTCCAGAATCTATAAAGAACTCAAAAAACTCAACACCAAGACTACAAATAATCCAATCGACAAATGGTCTAAGGAAATGAACAGACACTGCACAGAAGACCTACAAACAATCAACAAACATATGGGAAAATGTTCAACATCTCTAGTAATAAAAGAAATGCAAATCAAAACCACCCTAAGATTCCATCTCACCCCAATCAGAATGGCGATTATCAAGAACACAAGCAACAACAGGTGTTGGCGAGGATGTGGGGAAAAAGGTACATTCATACATTGCTGGTGGGGTTGCAAATTAGTGCAACCACTCTGGAAGGCAGTATGGAGATTCCTTAAAAAACTTGGAATGGAACTACCATTTGACCCAGCTATCCCACTCCTTGGCCTATACCCAAAGGACTTAAAATCAGCATACTACAGAGATACAGCCACATCAATGTTCATTGCTGCTCAATTCACCATAGCCAGATTGTGGAACCAACCTAGATGCCCTTCAGTTCATGAAAGGATAAAGAAACTGTGGCATATATATACAATGGAATATTACTCAGCCATAAAGAATGATGAAATTATGGCATTTGCAAGCAAATGGATGAAATTGGAGAATATCATGCTAAGTGAGATAAGCCAATCTCAAAAAACCAAAGGAAGAATGATCTCGCTGATAAGTGGATGATGATACATAATGGGGCGTGGGAGGGGTTAGTTTTAGGGTTAGAGTGAGGATTCGGGAGGGGGGCAAGAATGGGGGAAGGAAGGACTGTATAGAGGGAAAAGAGGGATGGGAGGGGTGGGGGGAAGGGGAAAAATAACAGAATGATTCAACCAACATCACCCTATGTAAACGTATGATTACACAAATGGTATGCCTTTACTCTATGTACAAACAGAGAAAGAACATGTATCCCATTTGTTCACAATAAAAAAAAAAAAAAAGAATGAGTCTGGGAGGGTTCCCTCCTCTTCTATTTCATGGAATACTTTGAGGAGTATTGGAATGAGCTCTTCTTTAAAGGTTTTGTAGAACTTGACTGAGAACCCATCTGGTCCCAGACTTTTCTTTGTTGGTAGGCTTTTGATGACCTCTTCTATTTCATTGGTTGAAATGGATTTATTTAAGTTGTGTATGTCCTCCTCGTTCAGTTTAGGTAATTCATATGTTTCTAGAAACTTGTTGATGTCTTTGAGGTTTTCTGTTTTGTTGTAGTATAGATTTTCAAAATAGCTTCTAATTATGTTTTGTATTTCACTCTTGTCTGTTGTGATATTTCCTTGTTCATTCCAAATTTAGTAATTGGAGTTTTCTTCCTCTTTCTCTTTGTTAGTGTGGCTGTTTATCAATTTTGTTTAATTTTTCAAAGAACCAACTATTTATTTTCTTAATTTTTCTTATTGTTTCTTTTGTTTCAATTTCATTGATTTTTGTTCTGATTTTAACTATTTCCTGTTTTCAACTACTTTTTGTGTTTGCTCTTATTTTTCTAGGGCTTTGAGCTGTAGTGTTAAGTCATTTATTTGTTGATTTCTACTTTTTTTGTTGAATGCATGAAATAAATCTTCCTCTAAGTACTGCTTACATAGTGTCCCAGAGATTTTGATATGATGTGTCTTTGTTCTTGTTTACTTCTGAGAATTTTTTTATTTCCCTCCTGATGTCTTCTGTTATCCATTCATCATATAATAGTGTATTATTTAATCTCCAGGTATTGGAGAAGTTTCTGTTTTTTATTATGTCATTTATTTCTAAATTCAATCCATTATGATCTGATAGAGTATCTCTCTCTTCTTATATTTGCTAACAGAAGCTTTGTGGCATAAAATATGGTCTATTTTAGAGAAGGATTCATGTGCTGCTGAGAAGAAAGTGTATTCGTTATTTGTTGGATGGTATATTCTATATATATATGTCCATTAAGTTTAAATTTTTGATTGTGTTATTGAGATATATGGTTTCTTTTTTCTTTCTTTTTTTTATTATTGTATACAAATGGGATACATGTTGTTTCTCTATTTGTACATAGAGTTAATCCATACCATTTGTGTAATCATACGTTTACATAGGACAATGATGTTTGATTATTTTTTCCCTTCCCCCCCACCCCTCCCACCCCTCTTTTCCCTCTATGCAGTCCTTCCTTCATTCATTCTTACTGCTCTCCTTATCCCTAACCCTAAACCTAACCCTAAACCTAATGCTAACCCCTACCACCCCCCATTATATGTCCTCATCCGCTTATCAGCGAGATCATTTGTCCTTTAGTTTTTTGAGATTGGCTTATCTCACTTATCATGATATTCTCCAATTTCATTTATTTGCCTGCAAATGCCATAATTTTATCATTCTTCATTGCGTAGTAATATTCCATTGTACATATATGCCACAGTTTCTTTATCCATTCATCAACTGAAGGGCATCAAGGTTGGTTCCACAATCTGGCTATTGTGAATTGAGCAGCAGTGAACATTGATATGGCTGTATCTCTGTAGTATGGTGATTTTAAGTCCTTTGGGTATAGGCCAAGGAGTGGGATAGCTGAGTCAAATGGTGTTTCCATTCCAAGCTTTCTGAGGAATATCCACACTGCTTTCCAGAGTGACTTCACTAATTTGCAACCCCATCAGCAATGTATGAGTGTTCCTTTTTCACCACATCCTCGCGAACATCTGTTGTTGCTTGTGTTCTTGATAATCACGATTCTAATTGGGTGAGATGAAATCTTAGGGTAGTTTTGATTTGCATTTCCCTTATTACTAGGGATGTTGAACATTTTTTCATATATTTGTTGATTATTTGTACATCTTCTTCTGTGAAGTGTCTGTTCATTTCCTCAGCCCATTTGTTGATTGGATTATTTGTATTCTTGGTGTAGAGTTTTTTGAGTTCTTTATAGATTCTTGAAATTAGCGCTCTATCTGAAGTATGGTTGGCAAAGATATTCTCCCACTCTGTAGGCTCTCTCTTCACATTGCTGATAGTTTCCTTTGCTGAGAGAATGCTTTTTAGTTTGAATCTACCCCAGTTGTTGATTCTTGCTTTTATTTCTTGTGCTATGGGAGTCCTGTTAATGAAGTCTGATCCTAAGCCAACAAGTTGAAGATTTGGACCTACTTTTTCTTCTATAAGATGCAGGGTCTCTGGTCTGATTCTGAGGTCCTTGATCCATTTTGAGTTGAGTTTTGTGCAGGGTGAGAGATAGGGGTTTAATTTCATTCTATTGCATATGGTTTTCCAGTTTTCCCAGCACCATTTGTTGAAGAGGCTATCTTTTCTCCCTTGCATATTTTTGGCACCATTGTCTAGTATGAGAAAATTGTATTTATTTGGGTTTGTGTCCATGTCCTCTATTCTGTACCATTGATCTACCTTTCTATTTTGGTACCAATACCATGCCGTTTTTGTTACTATTACTTTGTAGTAGAGTTTAAGATCTGGTATTGCAATAACCCCTGCTTCACTCTGGCTACTGAGGATTGCTTCAGCTATTCTAGGTTTTTTTATTCTTCCAGATGAATTTCATAATTGCTTGCTCTATTTCTGCAAGGTACATCATTGGGATTTTAATTGGAATTGCATTGAATCTGTATAGCACTTTAGGTAGTATAGCCATTTTGACAATATTAATTCTGCCTATCCAGGAACATGGGAGATCTTTCCATCTTCTAAGGTTTTCTTTAATTTCTTTCTTTAGTGTTCTGTAGTTCTCATTGTAGAGGTCTTTCACCTCTTTTGTGAGATTGATTCCCAAGTATTTTATTTTTTTCAATGCTATTGTGAATGGGGTAGTTTTCCTAATTTCTCTTTCTGAAGATTCATCACTTATGTATAAAAATGCATTGGATTTTTGAGCATTGATCTTGTAACCTGCTACTTTACTGAATTCACTTATGAGCTCTAAAAGTTTTCTGGTGGAATTTCCAGGTTCCTCTAAATATATAATCATGTTATCAGAAAACAGGGATAGTTTGAGTTCTTCTTTTCCTATTCGTATCCCTTTAATTTCTTTGGTTTGTCTTATTGCTCTGGCTAGCGTCTCAAGGATGATGTTGAATACAAGTGGTGAAAGAGGGCATCCCTGCCTTGTTTCAGTTTTTTGGGGGAATGCTTTCAGTTTTTCACCATTTAGAATGATATTAGCCATGGGCTTATCATAGATGGCATTTATAATGTTAAGGGATGTTCCCACTACCCCAATTTTTTCTAGTGTTTTGAGCATGAAGCGATGCTGTATTTTATCGAATGCTTTTTCTGCATCTATTGAAATAATCATGTGATTCTTAACTTTAAGCCTGTTGATATGGTGAATTACATTTATTGATTTCCGAATGTTGAACCAACCTTGCATCCCTGGGATAAAACCCACTTGATCGTGGTGCACTATCTTTTGAATATATATTTGTATGCGATTTGCTAAAATTTTGTTGAGAATTTTTGTGTTGATGTTCATTAAGGATATTGGTCTGAAATTTTCTTTCCTCGATGTGTCTCTGTCTGGTTTAGGTATCAGGGTGATATTGGCTTCATAGAACGAGTTTGGGAAGGTTCCCTCCTCTTCTATTTCATGGAATATTTTGAGGAGTATTCAATGAGCTCTTCTTTAAAGGTTTTGTAGAAATTGGCTGAGTACCCATCTGGTCCCAGACTTTTCTTTGTTGGTAGGCTTTTGATGACCTCTTCTATTTCATTGCTTGAAATTGCTTTGTTTAAGTTGTGTATGTCCTCCTCGTTCAGTTTAGGCAATTCATATGTCTCTAGAAATTTGTTGATGTCTCAAGGTTTTCTGTTTTGTTGGATTATAGATTTTCAAAATAGCTTCTAATTATGTTTTGTATTTCACTCGTGTCTGTTGTGATGTTTCCTTGTTTCTTCCGAATTTTAGTAATTTGAGTTTTCTCCCTCTTTCTCTTTGTTAGTGTAGCTAAGGGTTTATCAATTTTATTTATTTTTTCAAAGAACCAACTATTTATTTTGTTAATTTTTCCAATTGTTTCTTTTGTTCCGATTTCTTTGATTTCGGCTCTGATTTTAACTATTTCCTGTCTTCTACTGCTTTTGGTGTTGGTCTGCTCTTATTTTTCTAGCGCTTTGAGCTGATGTGTTAAGTCGTTTATTTGTTGACTTCTACTTCATTTTTTGAATGCGCCCCATGAAATAAATCTTCCTCTAAGTACTGCTTTCATAGTGTCCCAGAGATTTTGATGTGATGTGTCTTTGTTCTCGTTTACTTCTAAGAATTTTTTTTATTTCCCTCCTGATGTCTTCTGTTATCCATTCATCACATAATAGTGTATTATTTAATCTCCAGGTATTGGAGAAGTTTCTGTTTTTTATTCTGTCATTTATTTCTACTTTCAATACATTATGATCTGATAGAGTACAAGGTAGTATCTCTATCTTCTTTTTGCTAACAGTAGCTTTGTGGCATAAAATATGGTCTATTTTAGAGAAGGATCCATGTGCTGCTGAGAAGAAAGTGTATTCATTCTTTGTTGGATGGTATATTCTATATATGTCCGTTAAGTCTAAATTGTTGATTGTGTTGTTGAGATCTATAGTTTCTTTATTCATTTTTTGTTTGGACGATCTATCCAGTGGTGAGAGAGGTGTGTTAAAATCGCCCAGTATTATTGTGTTGTGGTCTATTTGAATTCTGGAATTGAGAAGAATTTGTTTGGTGTACATGGATGAGCCAATGTTTGGGGCATAGATATTTATGATTGTTTTGTCTTGCTGATTTATGCTTCCCTTAAGCAGCATGTAATGTCCTTCTTTATCCCTTCTGACTAGTTTTGGTTTGAAGTCCACATTATCTGAAATGAGGATGGATACTCCAGCTTTTTTGCTGTGTTCGTGTGCATGGTATGTTTTTCCCCATCCTTTCACCTTTAGTCTATGGGTGTCTCTTTCTATGAGATGTGTCTCTTGTAGGCAGCATATTGTTGGATTTTTCTTTTTAATCCAATCTGCCAGTCTATGTCTTTTGATTGATGAGTTCAGGCCATTAACATTCAGGGTTATTATTGTGATATGATTTGTATTCCCAGTCAATTGACTCATATTTGTTTTTGACATGATTTGGTTTCTCCTTTATTTGGCTATTCCTTTAGGCTAGCGCCTCCTGTTGCTGATTTGCATCATTGTTTTTCATCTCTTCCTCATGGAATATTTTGCTGAGAATGTTCTGTAATGCTGGCTTTCTTTTTGTAAATTCCTTTAGCTTTTGTTTATCATGGAAGGATCTTATTTCATTGTCAAATTTGAAGGTAAGTTTTGCTGGGTATAAGATTCTTGGTTGGCATCCGTTTTCTTTCAGGGCTTGATAAATATTGTTTCAGGCCCTTCTAGCTTTTAGGGTCTGGATTGAAAAATATGCTGATATTCTTATTGGTTTCCCTCTGAATATAATTTGATTCTTTTCTCTCGTGGCCTTTAAAATTCTGTCTTTATTTTGTGTGTTAGGTATTTTCATAATAATGTGCCTTGGTGTGGGTCTGTTGTAATTTTGTAATTTTGGAGTTCTATAAGCCTCTTGTACTTAGTTTTCCATTTCATTCTTCATATTTGGGAAATTTTCTGATATTATTTCATTGAATAGATTGTTTATTCCTTTGGTTTGTTTCTCTAAGCCTTCCTCAATCCCAATAATTCTTAAATTTGGCCTTTTCATGATATCCCATAATTCTTGTAGATTCTGTTCATGATTTCTGACCATCTTCTCTGTTTGTTCAACTTTGTTTTCAAGATTAAATAATTTGTCTTCAATGTCTGAGGTTCTGTCTCCAGGTGCTCTATCTTATTTGTTATGCTTTCTATGGAGTTTTTAACTTGGTTTATTATTTCCTTCATTTCAAGTATTTCAGTTTTTTTTTTTCAGTATCTCTAACTCTTTATTGAAATGATCTGTTGCTTCCCATATTTGGTCTTTTAACTGTTGATTGGTGTGATCATTTAATGCCTGCATTTGCCCTTTCATCTCCTCCTTCAATGCCTGCATTTGCTCTTTCATCTCCTCATTTGCTTCTCTGATCATTTTAATTATGTACATTCTGAACTCCCTTTCTGACATTTCTTCTGCTGTGCTGTCATTGGGTTTTATTGATGTAGTATCTGGGTTTGTTTGGGACATTTTCTTCCCTTGTTTTCTCTTATTGGTCAGCTGTCAGTGGGACCCTGAAATATTGCAGATTTCCTCTATTGGCTTATAGTGTCCCTGTAGATTTCCAGTGTATCACCTCCCAGCCTTCAGTAGCCTGATGTCTTGGAGGAATTTGATAATGCAGTGCATCCAAAGAAAGTAGCCCCTAGCCCCCTACTGGTTCCAGTGTTTGGAGCTGGCTCTGTGCGTAAAGGCTCTCACTGAGGGCCTGCACCGTGCAGCTGGCCGTGTGGGAGGTGCCCACTGCCGGAGTGTGGAGGGCTACCTGGGGAAGACTCTAGCTGCCCTGCCCTGCTCTGATAAACCACCCCTATCTGTTCCTGCTGCCCAGGCCAAGTTTTGCCCAGTGGGAGAGACTCACCCCATGACTCTATTTTTGTCCAAGTCTCTCAAAGCCTCCCCTTCTTGAGCGACTGGAGATGCAGTCACCCTCTAGACTGCCATCTTGGATCACCCCATGGAAAGAGTCTGCGGCTGGAGTGGGCAGAGCCACCTGGAGAAGTCTCTGGCTGCCCTGCCCTGATTCCAGAGGCTGCTTGCGGATCGAAGCTCTCCGTTGGTTCGGGGACATGTGGCTGGCTCTTTGTAGAAAGGCTCTCACTGGGTGGTCTGCTCCGAGAAGCTAGTCTTGAAAGGCACCTCCCACTGCAGTGGTCCAGGCTGCTTGGGGAAGTCTCTGGCTGCCCTATCCTGGTCCCTGAAGCTGCTTGCATGCCGGAGTACACAGCACTGGCTCCAGGACTTGGAGCTTGTTCTGGTCAGAAATGCTCTCACTAGGGGGCCTGCTCCGAGAACCTGGAGAAGCTGGCTGTGTGGGCGGGGCCCACCGCCAGAGTGCGCAGGGCTGCCTGTGGAAGACTCTAGCCACCCTGCCCTGCTCCAATAAGCCAACTCTATCTGGGCCTGCCACCCGGGCCGAGCTTTAGCCAGTGGGCAGACTCATCGGTGGCTCTATTTCAGTTCGAGTCTCTCAATGCCTCCCCTTCTTAACTCCTGGGTTCTGGAGCGACTGGGGGTGCAGTCACCCTCTAGGCTGCCATCTTGGACCACCCGTGGAAAGAACCTGTGGCCGGAGTGGGCAGAGACGCCTGAAGAGGTCTCTGGCTGCCCTGCCCTGATCCCAGAGGCTGCTTGCGGATTGAAGTGCTCTGTTGGTTTGGGGGCTTGTGGTTGGCTCTATGTAGAAAGCCTCTCACTGGGTGGTCTGCTCTGAGAAGCTAGCCTTGAAAGTCACCTCCCACCGCAGGGGTCCAGGCTGCTTGGGGAAGTCTCTGGCTGCCCTATCCTGGTCCCTGAAGCTGCTTGTGTGCCGGAGTACACTTGAGATTTATGGTTTCTTTATTCAATTTTTGTCTGGAAGATCTATCTAGTGGTGAGAGTGGTGCGTTAAAATCACCTAGTATTATTGTGTTGTCATCTATTTGTTTTGTGGAAGTGAGAAGGATTTGTTTGATGTAGATGGATTAGCCAATGTTCGGGGCATAGATATTTATGATTGTTATGTCTTGCTGATTTATGCTTCCCTTAAGCAGTATGTAATGTCCTTCTTTATCCCTTCTGACTAGTTTTGGCTTGAAGTCCACATTATCTGAAATGAGGATGGATACTCCAGCTTTTTTGCTGTGTCCATGTGCATGCTATGTTTTTCCCATCCTTTCACCTGTAGTCTTTGGGTATCTCTTTCTATGAGATGAGTCTCTTGCAGGCAGCATATTGTTGGATTTTTCTTTTTAATCCAATCTGCCAGTCTATGTCTTTTGAATGATGAGTTCAAGCCATTAACATTCAGGTTTATTATTGTGATATGATTAATATTCACAGTCATTTGACTCATTTTTGTTTTTTGACATGATTTGGTTTCTCCTTTATTTGGCTATTCCTTTAGGTTAGTTCCTCCCATTGCTGATTTGCATTGTTGTTTTTCATCTCTTCCTCATGGAACATTTTGCTGAGAATGTTGTGTAATGCTGGCTTTCTTTTTGTAAATTCCTTTAGCTTTTGTTCATCATGGAAGGATCTTATTTCGTCGTCAAATCTGAAAGTAAGTTCTGCTGGATATAAGATTCTTGGTTGGCATCCGTTTTCTCTCAGGGCTTGGTTAATGTTGTTCCAGGTCCTTCTACCTTTTAGGATCTGGTTTGAAAAATCTGCTGAGATTCTTATTGGTTTCCTCCTGAATGTAATTTGATTCTTTTCTCTTGCGGCCTTTAAAATTCTGTCTTTATTTTGTATGTTAGATATTTACATAATAATGTGCCTTGGTGTGGGTCTGTTGTAATTTTGTAAATTTGGAGTCCTATAAGTCTGTTGTACTTGGTTTTCCATTTCATTCTTCATATTTGGGAAATTTTCTGATATTATTTCATTGAATAGATTGTTCATTCCTTTGGTTTGTTTCTCTAAGCCTTCCTCAATCCCAATAATTCTTAAAATGGCCTTTTCATGATATCCCATAATTCTTAGAGATTTCGTTCATGACTTCTTACCATCTTCTCTGTTTGTTGAACTTTGTTTTCAAGGTTAAATATTTTTTCTTCAATGTCTGAGGTTGTCTTCCAGGTGTTCTATCCTATTGGTTATGCTTTCTATGAAGTTTTAAATTTGGTATATTGTTTCCTTCATCTAGGATTTCTGTTTGCTTTTTTTCCCAGTAACTCTAACTCTTTATTGAAATGATCACTTGCTTCCTGTATTTCCTCTTTTAACTGTTGATTGGTGCGATCATTTAATGCCTGCATTTGCTCTTTCATCTCCTCGTTTGTATCTCTGATTGTTTTAATTATGTACATTCTGAACTCCCTTTCTGACATTTCTTCTGCTGGGCTGTCATTGGGTTTTATTGATATAGTATCTAGGTTTGTTTGGGACATTTTCTTCCCTTGTTTTCTTATATTGGTCTGATATCAGTGGGACTCTGAGATATTGCAGATTTCCTCTATTGGCTCATAGTGTCGCTGTAGATTTCCAGTATATCACCTCCCAGCCTTCAGTAGCCTGAAGTCTTGTAGAAAGTTGATAATGCAGTGCTTCTGAAGAAAACTGCCCCTAGACCGCTACTGGTTCTAGGGCTTGGAGCTGGCACTGTGTGGAAAGGCTCTCACTGGTCTGTCTGTTCCGAGAAGCTGGCCGTGGAACTAGCCTGTTGCCAGAGGGAGCAGGGCTGCTTGGAGAAGTCTCTGGCTGCCCTGTCCTGGTCCCAGAGGCTGCGTGTGGGCCGGAGCTCACCACTGGCTCTAGGACTTGGAGCCGGCTCTGTGCAGAAAGGCTCTCACTGGGTGGCCTGCTCCGAGAAGCTGGCCATACAGGGAGCCCGCCGCCGGAGGGAGCAGGGCTGCCTGGGGAAGACTCTAGCTGCCTGTCCTGCTCTGAGAAGACACCCCTGTCTGATCCTGCCACCCAGGCCGAGCGTCATCTATTGGGGGAGACTCACCTGTGGCTCTATGTTAATCTGAGTCTCTCAATGCCTCCCCTTCTTGAATCCTGGGTTCTGGAGTGACAGGAGATGCAGTCACCCTCTAGCCTGCCATCTTGGATTGCCCTCCAAAATCACCATGTTTAGAGAGAAGGCAGACACCAGGAGAGCATGAGGTAGGGTCCCATGTGTGTGAATGTTAAGAACTGACAAATCAACTAGTGTGACAGGAATCTGAGCAACAGTGAATTGTAGTGTTGGCGACAGAGGAAAAAGGGGCAGAATGAAACGTGCAATCCCTCAGGGTGTCTCCCACTCTTCTTTTTGTTCCTCATATACAGCCTTTATTTAATTGAGGAACACTCCTTCTATATCCATTCAGTTGAGGGCTTTTATCAAATGATGTCATGCACCTATTGAGATGATCACAAGAATTGTGTTCAGAAGTTAATTGGAGAGTGTAATCCATTCATACTCTAGATTATTTTTGACATGGAATGGCTTCTCCTGTTATTTTGTTATTTTTTTCCAGCTGTCTTGTGTGCTTTGGTCCCCTCTTCCTCTCTTGTGGTTCATCTTTGTGATTTGTGAATTAAGAAGTTTTGATGTTTTTCTTTCATTTTTCTATATCTTCTCTAGTAACGACCTTTATAGTTTCTTGTGTTTTCATGATGATAATTTCTTATTTTTGCTTCTAGATTCAGTATTACCTGAAGCATTTCTTCTGAGACTGTTTTGCAGTTATGATTTGTTCCAGTACCTGCTTGTCTTGGCGAGATACCATTTTCCCTTCATTTCTAAAGCACAGTTTGCTGGGTATAGTATTCTTGGTTAAAAGTTTTTGTCATTCAGGATCCTGAATGCATCATTCTACTCTCTCCTGGCCTATCAGGTTTCTGCTGAGAAATCTGCTGTTAGTCTACTAGACTAACACGTGTCTTGAAACTTTCCTTTTGGTGTTTTGAAAATTCTCCCTTTGTTTTCAATTTTTGACAGTTTGGCAGTAAGATGCCTGAGACAGGACCCTTGTTGGTCCTTGTTGGTCAAAGATAATTAAGGTCCATTGAGCTTCTTTGACCTGGATGTCTGTATTTTCCCCAAAATTTGGAAGGATTTCAGCCATTATTATAAAAATATAGTTATACTGTGACTCTCCTCTCTTATCATTCCAAAAAGCTCATTGTTCACCAAATGTTGTCCCAAAAGTCTCATTGGCTCTCTTCATTTTTCTTTATTTAATATATTTTTTAAAAAATTCTGACCAGGTAATTTCAAATGACCTATCTTGTAGTTAAGATATTCTTTGTTCTTCTTCTTATACTCTTCTGTTGGGATTCTTAACTGTATATTTGATTTCATTGAGTTTTTCCAGTTCCAATATTTTAGTTCCTGCTTGTTATGACATATCGCTTTTCTGTATTTCCATTCAAATGATGAATCATTTCAATATTGTGGTTGAATTGTGGATGATCTCTCATA
Source organism: Sciurus carolinensis (assembly GCF_902686445.1). Lineage (NCBI taxonomy): Eukaryota > Metazoa > Chordata > Mammalia > Rodentia > Sciuridae > Sciurus > Sciurus carolinensis. Next base: position 8,415,717 of record NC_062229.1, read on the forward strand.
TTTCATTGTTTTTTCTTCAAAATAGTATTTTGTTTATTTTCTCAGGCTATTTTTTTCATACCCCTTTCTAAAGAATATGTTGCTAGAAAGTCATTGTCATGGTACCTTACTTTTTTATTGATTTTGTACCTAAAAGTGTATTTGTGTGTCTAATGTGCCAATTACATCTACTAATTTTTTATTGTATCAGGATTTAAACCCATGGTGCCTAAACAGTGAGCCATATCCCTGCCCTTTTTTATTTTTTAATTTAAGGGAGGTGTGCCTTAATTTTCTAAGGGCCTCACTAAGTTACTGAATCTGGAATCAAATTAGCAATCCTCCTGTTCAGTCTTCCAAGTCACTGAGATTACAGTGTGCACCACTATGCCCATCTTTTCTCCTAATTTTATATAATCACTGTTGTAGTAAAAGTCCCTCCTGTACTTGCGAACTCAGGTTTCAGTTGGGTGTACTAAGTTATACTTGGTTCCATGTGAGCACAGTAGTGCTGTCCCTGTGTACCTTCCCCAACAGTGACCAACATTAGCTATTCCTGTGGTTGTCTCACTAGTCTCAACTGAAGTGGTTTGTGTGATTATTATACGGGCTGGGATGTAGTTTCCTGGACATGGTTGCAACCCATGGTGTGACAGTCACATATCTAGGTGTAGGTTGCTGTCAGTTTGATTGGGTCACTTGTTGGAGAGTCCACTCTAGCAGACCTGGGCACATTAAGTACACAGTGTGAGAAAGTAGAGACAGGACATCTTGATTGAGGTGTCTGAGGCCTGTGGATTGGCAGGAATGAGCCCATGGCACAGGCAGGCTCCATTCACTGCCTGAGCACTGTGAGTTTGTCCTCATGGTGGTTCCAGAGGCCAAGTATCTGAGATCAAGCTGTTCAGCTACTGGCATATGACACAAGGGGGAGAGAAATGTCCTCCCAGCTACTTCCTGGCACATTTTCAGACCAAATCACGTGGAGTATGAATCTCAGGTGCTATGGAGGCCATTGATGGGTCAGCAGGGCTGCCTGGAAGATCAATGTGACTAAGGGATGGTTGCAAGATGGTAAAAAGCTTTCCGGGTCATGAGTGCATGAACTTGGTGAAGGAGTTTCTCACTGAGTCCACAGAATGCTAAGCTCCTCAAGGTGAACTTCTGGGATGCTGTTCATGGGCTGCAGGAGTCTGGACAGGTCACCTGCATGTTGCAGGAGGCATGGCAGTGCTCTCCACATACTTTGCAAGGTTGAAATTGAGTAGTCTGAGGCCCAAGTCAGAGGGAGAAAGCCCTGTGGATGCTTCCTACATCATGGGTCGGGGAGGTCTTAAGAGGACACGGTAGCACAGAGCTTAGCGAGCAGAGGCGCAACATGAACTGGAGCCTTTCTCCTTGGAAATGCAGCAGTGTGAACTCCTCAGTATCTCCCACAATCTGGGCTCAGATCCTCTGAAGTCCAAAGACCTCTAAAAAAGTACACTTCTGGAGTCTCAGCACAGAGCAGGTATTGCTTGGTCCTCCAGCTGACCCTTCTTCCACCATGAAAATGCCATTTTGTATCAGGATTGATCTGAAGTGGGGAGATGGGACAGGGATGCCACGTGCTTTCTCTCAGAACTCACAAAGCTCTGCAGTGTCGCTGTGACCTCTCTCCTCCATTCCAGTTTTCACCCTCAATTGGGGAACAACAACTGTTGTCTGCTCTTCGTGGTCTTTATTTGTAAAGGGAAGCACACCTGGATTCACTCTCTCACCTTCTGACATCACTTCAAAGGTAAAATATCTGAGTTTCAGAAAATACACCAAAAACACACAGCGAGTCTCTTTTAATAATAAATGACACTCAGCAAGCATTAACCCAAATACAGATTTAGATCTTTGTTTTAAACACTAAACAAAAATAAAACTCAAGTGAATTAAAGCACTCTAAACAAAGAAACAAAAAAAACCTCAAGTGATTTAAACATTGAAACTGAAAATTACTGGAGTCAAACCTGGGGGAACAGCTCCATGACATGGGTCTGGGGAAAGGCATTTAGGATGTGATCCACCTCAAAATCCACCAAAAACATAAATATGAAAATGAGATTGCTTCAAATTGAAAAGTTTCTAAATAGCAAAGGAAATAATCACCAGAGTGAGGACACAGCATACAGAATGGTACAATATATGGTCAATTACCATATTATGACCTTGTCATTGCAGCGTTATGATTAACATAGTGATTGAATTCACTGTGGTATGTTCCTACATACAAGGACAGAATTTTGGTAGATTGCATTCCCCAGTAGCTCCGCATACCTCTTCTCCTCCCTCCCTGTTACCTCTTGCTCAACTCCACCTTTGTCCACCCATCTCCTGTCTGATTTCTTGAGGTCATTTCTTAAAAAGTTTTTTCTCTCTTTCACATATGCGATAAAACATTTCCTCAGTCTAACTTGCTCATCATAATGATGCTCTCTATTTCCATCCATTTCTTCCAAATGACATAATTCATTCTTCTTTACAGCTGAACAAAACTCCATTGGGTCAGTATGCCACCTTTTCCTCATCCATTCATAGGTTGCTAGACAATTCTATATTTGCTCCATAACCTGGCTATTGTGAATTGCATGGGTGTGATTGCATCACTATAGTATGCTGACTTTAATTCTTTTGGAAAAACACTGAAGAGGGCTGTAACTGGGTCATATGGAGTTCCACTCTTAGCCTTTGGAGGAATGACCACTCTAAATCCGTAGTGACTGTCTTCATATACAATCCCCCAGCAACATCACATAACTATCCTTTATTCCCCACATCTTTGCCAGCATTTATTATTATTACATAATCCTGAACTGCTAATAAAAATCTCAATGTAGTTTTCTTGCATTTCCCGGATTGCTAAGGATGTTGTTAAGGTTGTTGAATATGTCCTCAGATATTTGTTGAAATTTTTTTAAAATTTATTTTTATTGCAAACAAATTGGATACATGTTGTTTCCATTTGTACATGGAGTAACAGCGTACCATTTGACTAATCATACATTCACATAGGGTAATGAAGTTTGATTCATTCTGTTATTTTTTCCTGTCCCCCACCCCTCCCAACCCTATTTTCCCTCTATACAGTCCCTCCTTCCTCCATTCTTGCCCCCCTCCCACCCCCATTATGTGTCATCATCCAGTTATCAGTGAGATCATTCGTCTTTTGGAGTTTTGAGATTGGTTTATCTCACATAGCATGATATTCTCCAATTTCATCCATTTGCCTGCAAATGCCATACTTTTATTATTCTTTATAGCTGAGTAATATTCCATTGTGTATATATATATATATATATATATATATGTATATATTTACACCACAGTTTTTTTTTTTTATCCATTCATCAATTGAAGGACATCTAGGTTGGTTCCACAGTCTGGCTATTGTGAATTGAGCAGCTATGAACATTGATGTGGCTGTATCTCTGTAGTATGCTGATTTTAAGTCCTTTGGGTATCAGTGGAGGAGTGGGATAGCTGGGTCAAATGGTGGTTCCATTCCAAGTTTTCTAAGGAATCTCCGCACTGCTTTCCAGAGTGGCTGCACTAATTTTCAGCCCCACCAGTAATGTATGAGTGTACATTTTTCTCCACATCCTCTCCAACACCTATTGTTGCTTGTATTCTTGATAATTGCCATTCTAATTGGGGTGAGATGGAATCTTAGTGTAGTTTTGATTTGCATTTCTCTTATTACTAAAGATGTTGAACATTTTTTCATATATTTGTTGATTGCTTGTAGATCTTCTGTGAAGTTTCTGTTCATATCCTTAGCCCATTTGTTGATTGGGTTTTTTGTATTCTTTGTGTAGATTTTTTTGAGTTCTTTATATATTCTGGAAATTAGTGCTCTATCTGAAGTATGAGTGGCAAAGGTATTCTCCCACTCTGTAGGCTCTCTCTTCACATTGATGACAGTTTCCTTTGCTGAGAGAAAGCTTTTTAGTTTGAATCTATCCCAGTTGTTGATTCTTGCTTTTATTTCTTGTGCTATGGGAATCCTGGTAAGGAAGTCTGATCCTAAGCCAACAAATTGAAGGTTTGGACCTACTTTTTCTTCTATAAGATGCAGGGTCTCTGGTATGATTTCAAGGTCCTTGATCCACTGTAACTTGATTTTTGTGCAGGGTGAGAGATAGGAGTTTAGTTTCATTCTGTTGCATATGGATTTCCAGTTTTCCCAGCACCATTTTTTGAAGAGGCTATCTTTTCTCTGTTGCATATTTTTGGCACTTTTGTCTAGTATGAGGAAATTGTATTCATTTGGGTTTGTGTCCATGTCCTATATTTTGTACCATTGATCTACCTGTCTATTTTGGTACCAATACCATGCCGTTTTTGTTACTATTGCTTTGTAGTATAGTTGAAGTTCTGGTATTGCGATACCTCCTGTTTCATTCTTCCTGCTAAGGATTGCTTTAGCTATTCTGGGTTTCTTATTCTTACAGATGAATTTCATAATTGCTTGCTCTATTGCTGTAAGGTACATCTTTGGGATTTTAATTGGAATTGCATTGAATCTGTATAGTACTTTTGGTTGTATGGCCATTTTGACAATATTAATTCTGTCTATCCAAGAACCTGGGACATCTTTCCATGTTCTAAGGTCTTCCTCAATTTCTTTCTTCAATGTTTTGAAGTTTTCATTGTGGAGATCTTTTACCTCTTTGGTTTGATTGATTCCAAGTATTTTATTTTATTTTTTTTGAGGCTATTGCAAATGGGGTTGTTTTCCTCATTTCCCTTTCAGATGTTTCATTGCTTGCATATAAAAATGCTTTAGATTTATGCGTGTTGATTTTATAGCCTGCTATTTTGCTGAATTCATTGATGAGGTATAGAAGTTTTCTGGAAGAGGTTTTTGGATTCTCTAAATATAGAATCATGTCATCAGCAAATAGTGATGGCTTAAGTTCCTGTTTTCCTATTCGTATCACTTTAGTTTCTTTGGTTTGCCTAATTGCTCTGGCTAGAGTTTTGAGGACAATGTTGAATAGAAGTGGTGAAAGAGAACATCCCTGTTTTGTTCCCATTTTTTAAGAAAATGGTTTCAGTTTTTCTCCATTAAGAATGAGGTTGGCCATGGGCTTATCATAAATGTCCTTTACAATGGTCAGGTATGTTCCTACTATCCCTATTTTTTCTAGTGTTTTGAGCATGAAGGGTGTTGTATTTTGTCAAACGCTTTTTCTGCATCAATTGAAATAACCATATGATTCTTATCCTTAAGTCTATTGACATGATGGATTACATTTATTGATTTACATTTGTCAACCAATCTTATATTCCAGGGATGAACTCCACTTGATCATGGTGCACAATTTTCTTAATATGTTTTTGGATACAATTTACCAATATTTTGTTAAGGATCTTTGCATCTATATTCTTCAAGGATATTGGTCTAAAATTTTCTTTCCTTGATGTGTCTTTTCCTGGTTTGGGTATAAGGGTGATATTAGCTTCATAGAATGAATTCGGTAGGGTACCCTCATTTTCTATTTCCTGGAATACTTTGAGAAGTATTGGAATGAGTTCTTCTTTGAAGGTCTTGTAGAACTCGGCTGAGAATCCATCTGGTCCTGGGCTTTTCTTGGATGGTAGGTTTTTAATGATTTCTTCTATTTCATTGCTTGATATTGATCTGTTTAAATTATGTATGTCGTCCTGGTTCAGTTTGGGAGGAGCATATGTCTCTAGAAATTTGTCAATGTCTTCAGTAGTTTCTATTTTGTTGGAATACAGATTTTCAAAGTAGCTTCTCATTATGTTCTGTATCTCAGTGGTGTCTTTCATGATATTTCTTTTTTAATTATGAAGTTTAGTAATTTGAGTTTTCTCTCTCCTTCTCTTTGTTAGCGTGGCTAAGGTTTTGTCTATTTTGTTTACTTTTTCAAAGAACCAACTTTTGTTTTGTCAATTTTTTGAATTGTTTCTTTTGTTTCAATTTCATTTATTTCAGCTCTGATTTTAATTATTTCCTGTCTTCTACTACTTTTGCTGTTATTCTGTTCTTCTTTTCCTAGGGCTTTGAGCTGTAATATTAGGTTATTTAGTTGTTGACTTTTCATTCTTTTCTGGACTGTGTTCCATGGAAAGAATTTTCCTCTTAGTTCCACTTTCATAGTGTCCCAGAGATTTTGATATGTTGTATCATCATTCTTATTGACCTCCAAAAATTTTTTAATCTCCTCTCTGATGTTTTCTGTTATCCATGTTTCATTCAATAGCATATTATTTATTCTCCATGTGTTGGAGTAATTTCTGTTTTTTATTTTGTCATTGATTTCTACTCTCAGTCTATTATGATCTGATAGAACACAAGGCAGTATCTCTATATTTTTGCATTTCCTAAGGGCTTCTTTGTGGCATAACATATGGTCTATTTTTGAGAAGGTTCCATGTGCTGCTGAGAAGAAAATGAATCTGCTCATTGATGGATGGAATATTCTATATATGTCTTCTAAGTCTAGGTTATTGATTGTGTTATTGAGTTCTATTGTTTCTTTGGTTGGTTTTTGTTTGGAAGATCTATCTAGTGGTGACAGTGGTACATTAAAGTCACCCAGAATTATTGTGTTGTGGTCTTTGTGATTCCTGAAATTGAGAAGGATTTGTTTGAAGTAAAGGGATGCACCATGGTTTGGGGCATAAATATTTACTATTGTTATGTCTTCCTGATTTATGGTTCCCTTAAGTAGTATGAAATGTCCTTCTTTATCCCTTCTGACTAACTTTGGCTTGAAGTTCAGTTTATCTGATATAAGGATGGAAACCCCCGCTCTTTTACTGAGTCCATGTGTGTGGTAGGTTTTCTCCCATCCTTTCACCTTTAGTCTGTCGATGTCTTTTTCTATGAGACAAGTCTCTTGCAGGCAGCATATTGTTGGGTCTTTCTTTTTAATCCATTCTGCTAGTCTGTGTCTTTTGATTGATGAGATTAGGCCATTAATGTTCATGGTTATTAGTGAGATATGATTTGTAATCCCAGTCATTTGGCTTATTTTTGGTTTTTAAGTTGGCTTGGTTTCTCCTTTGAGTGGTTTTTCTCTAAGGTAGTTCCTTCCTTTGCTGACCTCCATTGTCATTTTTCATTTCCTCCTCATGGAATAATTTGTTGAGAACATTCTGTCGCGCAGGCTTTCTATTTGTAAATTCTTTTAACTTTTTTTTTATCATGGAATGATTTTATTTCTTCCTCATCTGAAGGTTAGTTTTGCTGGGTATAGGATTCTTGGTTGACAACCATGTTCCTTCAGAGCTTGAAATACGTTGTTCCAGGCCTTTCTAGCTTTTAGTGTCTGGGTTGAGAAGTCTACTGCTATCCGTATGTTAAGTTTTTTGAGTTCTTTATATATTCTGGATATTAATCCCCTCTCAGAGGAGTAGCAAGAAAGATTTTCTCCTGGTCTCCCAATTTGTGGGCCCCAGCTTTACTCTTTCTGCTAAGGATTGCTTTAGTTATTCTGGCTTTCTTAATCTTCCAGATGAATTTCATAATTGCTTTCTCTATTCCTGTAATGTACATCATTGCGATTTTAATTGGAATTGCATTGAATATGTATAGCACATTTGGTAGTATGGGTATTTTGACAATATTAGTTCTGCCTATCCAGGAACATGGGAGATCTTTCCATCTTCTAAGATTTCCTTTAATTTATTTCTTTAGTGTTCTGTAGTTCTCATTGTAGAGGTCTTTCACCTCTTTTGTGAGATTGATTCCCAAGTATTTTATTTTTTTTGAGGCTATTGTGAATGGGGTAGTTTTCCTAACTTCTCTTTCTGAAGATTCATCACTTATGTATAAAAATGCATTGGATTTATGAGCATTGATCTTGTAACCTGCTACTTTACTGAATTCACTTATGAGTTCTAAAAGTTTTCTGGTGGAATTTCCAGGTTCCTCTAAATATATAATCATGTCATCAGCGAACAGGGATAGTTTGAGTTCTTCTTTTCCTAGTAGTATCCCTTTAATTTCTTTGGTTTGTCTAATTGCTCTGGCTAGAATTTCAAGGATAATGTTGAATAGAAGTGGTGAAAGAGGGCATCCCTGCCTTGTTCCAGTTTTTAGGGGGAATGCTTTCAGTTTTTCACCATTTAGACTGATATTGGCCATGGGTTTAGCATAGATGGCCTTTACAATGTGAAGGAATGTTCCCACTATCCGTATTTTTTCTAGTGTTTTGAGCATGAAGGGATGCTGTATTTTATCGAATGCTTTTTCTGCATCTATTGAAATAATCATGTGATTCTTAACTTTAAGTCTGTTGATATGGTGAATGACATTTATTGATTTCTGGATGTTGAACCAACATTGTATTCCTGGGATAAAACCCACTTGATCGTGGTGCACTATCTTTTTAATGTATTTTTGGATGCAATTTGCTAAAATTTTGTTGAGAATTTTTGTGTCGATGTTCATTAAGGATATTGGTCTGAAATTTTCTTTCCCCGATGTGTCTCTGTCTGGTTTAGGTATCAGGTGATATTGGCTTCAAAGAATGAGTTTGGGAGGGTTCCCTCCTCTTCTATTTCATGGAATACTTTGAGGAGTATTGGAATGAGCTCTTCTTTAAAGGTTTTGTAGAATTCGGCTGTGAACCCATCTGGTTCCAGACTTTTCTTTGTTGGTAGGCTTTTGATGACCTCTTCTATTTCATTGCTAGAAATGGATTTATTTAAGTTGTGTATATCCTCCTTGTTCAGTTTAGGTAATTCATATGTCTCTAGAAACTTGTTGATGTCTTCAAGGTTTTCTGTTTTGTTGGAGTATAGATTTTCAAAATAGCTTCTAATTATGTTTTGTATTTCACTCGTGTCTGTTGTGATGTTTCCTTGTTCATTCCGAATTTTAGTAATTGGAGTTTTCTCCCTCTTTCTCTTTGTTAGTGTGGCTAAGGGTTTATCAATTTAATTTATTTTTTCAAAGAACCAACTATTTATTTTGTTAATTTTTCCAATTGTTTCTTTTGTTCCGATTTCGTTGATTTCGGCTCTGATTTTAACTATTTCCTGTCTTCTACTACTTTTGGTACTGGTCTGCTCTTCTTTTTCTAGTGCTTTGAGCTGTAGTGTTAGGTCATTGATTTGTTGAGTTTTACTTCTTTTATTAAATGCGTTCCATGAAATAAATAAATTTTAAATGAATAGACACTTCACAGAAGAAGATGTACAAGCAATCAACAAACATATGGAAAAATGTTCAACATCTCTAGTAATAAGAGAAGTGCAAATCAAAACCACCCTAAGATTCCATCTCACCCCAATTAGAATGGCGATTATCAAGAATACAAGCAAAAACAGGTGTTGGGGAGGATGTGGGGAGAAAGGTACACTCATACATTGCTGGTGCGGCTGAAAATTAGTGTAGCCATGCTGGAAAGCAGTGTGGAGACTCCTTAGAAAACTTGGAATGGAACCACCATTTGACCCAGCTATCCCACTCCTTGGCCTATACCCAAAGGACTTAAAATCAGCATATTACAGAGATACAGCCACATCAATGTTCATAGCTGCTCAGTTCACAATAGCCAGATTGTGGAACCAACCTAGATGTCCTTCAGTTGATGAATGGATAAAGAAACTGTGGTATATATATATATATATATATATATATATATATATATATATAATGGAATATTACTCAGCCATAAAGAATGATGAAATTATGGCATTTGCAGGCAAATGGATGAAATTGGACAATATCATGCTAAGTGAGATAAGCCAATCTCAAAAAACCAAAGGACGAATGATATTGCTTATAAGTGGATGATGACACATAATGCGGGGTGGTAGGGGTTAGTGTTAGGGTTAGGGAGGGAGGCAAGAATGGAGGAAGAAAGGACTGTATAGAGGGAAAAGAGGGGTGCGAGGGGTGGGGGGAAGGGGAAAAAAAGCAGAATGAATCAAACAGCATTACTCTATGTAAATTTATGATTACACAAATGGTATGCCTTTAAGCCATGTACAAACAGAGAAACAACATGTATTCCATTTGTTTAAAATTAAAAAAAAATTCTGACCGGGTAATTTCAAATGACCTATCTTGTAATTGAGATATTCATTGTTCTGCTTCTTATACTCTTCTGTTGGGGTTCTTAACTGTATATTTGATTTCATTGAGTTTTTCCAGTTCCAATATTTTAGTTTGCTGCTTGTTATGACATATCTCCTTTCTCTATTTCCATTCAAATGATATATTGTTTCAATTTTGTGATTGAATTGTGGATGACCTCTCATATTTCATTGTTTTTTCTTAAAAATAGTGTTTTGATTACCTTATCAGGCAATTCATTCATACCCTTTTCTAAAGAATATGTTTCTAGAAAGTTATTGTCATGGTACCTTGGTTTTTCTTGATTTTGTTCTTAAAAGTGTATTTGTGTGTCTAATGTACCAATTACATCTACTATTTTTTTTTTGTATCAGGAATTAAACCCATGGTGCCTAAACACTGAGCCATATCCCTGCCCTTTTTTATTTTTTATTTTAAGGCAGGTTTGCCTTAAGTTGCTTAGGGTCTCACTAAGTTACTGAATCTGGATTCAAATTGGTAATCCTCCTGTTCAGCCTCCCAAGTCACTGAGATTACAGTGTGCACCACTATGCCCATCTATTCTCCCAGTTTTATATGATGACTGTTGTAGTAAAAGTCCATCCTGTACTTGTGAACTCAGATTTCAGTTGGGTGGACTAAGTTGTACTTGGTTCCATGTGAGCACAGTAGTGCTGTCCCCAGGTACCTTCCCCAACAGTGACCAACATTAGCTATGCCTGTGGTGACTCACTAGTCCCAACTGACGTGGTTTGTGTGATTATTTTATGGGCTGGGATATAGTTTCCTGGACATGGTGGCAAACCATGGTGTGCCATTCACATCTGTAGGTGCAGGTTGCTGTCAGTTTGGGTGGATCACTTGGTTGAGCTCACTCTAGCAGGCCTGGGCACATTAAGTACACAGTGTGAGAAAGTAGAGGCAGGATGTCTTGATTGAGGTGTCTGAGGCCTGTGGATTGGCAGAGATGAGGTCATGGCACAGGCAGGCTCCATTCAGTGCCCGAGCACTGTGGGTTTGTCTTCATGGAGGTTCCAGAGGCCAAGTAGCTGAGATCAAGCTGGTTAGCTACTGGCATATGACACAGGGGGAGAGGAATGTCCTCCCAGCTGCTTCTTGGCACATTTTCAGACCAAATCACGTGGAGTATGCTTCTCAGGTGCTATGGAGGCCATAGATGGGTCAGCAGAGCTGCCTGGAAGATCAGTGAGACTAAGGGATGGTTGGAAGATAGTAAAAAGCTTTTTGGGCCATGGGTGCATGAACTCGGTGAAGGAGTTTCTCACTGAGTCCACAGAATGCTAAGCTCCTCAAGGTGAACTTCTGGTATACTGTTCATGTGCTGCAAGAGTCTGGACAGGTCACCTGCATAATGCAGGAGGCATGGCAGTGCTCCCCACATACTTTGCAAGGTGGAAATTGAGTAGTCTGAGGCCCAAGTCAGAGGGAAAAACCCTGTGGATGCTTCCTACATCATCGGTCGGGGAGGTCCTAAGAGGACACTGTAGCACAGAGCTTAGCTAGCAGAGGGTGCAACATGAACTGGACCCTTTCTCTTTGGAGATGCAGCAGTGTGGACCCCTCAGTAGCTCCCACAAACTGAGCTGAGATCCTCTGAAGTCCAAAGACATCTAAACAAGAACACTTCTTGAGTCTCAGCACAGAGTAGGTATTGCTTGGTCCTCCAGCTGACCTCTCTTCCACCGTGAAAATGCCATTTTGGATCAGGATTGATCTGAACTGGGGAGATGGGACAAGGATGCCCCGTGCTTTCTCCCAGAACTCACAAAGCTCTGCAGTGTCGCTGTGACCTCCCTCCTCCACTCCAGTTATCACCCTCAACAGGGGAACAACAGATCTTGGCTTCTCTTCTTGGTCTTTATTTGTAAAGGGAAGCACACCTGGATTCACTCTCTCACCTTCTGACATCACTTCAAAGGCAGGACATCTGAGTTTCAGCAAATATACTGAAAACACACAGCGAGTCTCTTTTAATAAATGACACTGAGCAAGCATTAACCCGAATACAGATTTAGATCTTTGTTTTAAACACTAAACAAAAATAAATCTCAAGTGAATTAAAGACTGGACTTAAACTTACTGGAGTCAAACCTGGGGGTATAGCTCCATGACATGGGTCTGGGGAAAGACATTTAGGATGTGATCCACCCCAAAATCCACCAAAAACATAAATATGAAAATGAGATTGCTTCAAATTGAAAAGTTTCTACATAGCAAAGGAAATAATCAGCAGAGTGAGGATACAGCATACAGCATGGGAAAATATATTGTCCATCACCGTATTATGACCTTGTCATTGCCGCATTATGATTAACATAGTGACTGGATTCACTGTGGTATATTCCTACATACAAGGACACAATTTCTGTAGATTGCATTCCCCAGTAGCTCCACATCCCTCCTCTCCTCCCTCCTTGGTACATCTCTCTCAACTCCACCTGTGTCCACCCATCTCCTGTCTGATTTCTTGAGGTCATTTCTTAAAAAGTTTTTTCTCTCTTTCACATATGAGATAAAGCTTTTCTTCAGTCTAGCTTGTTTCACTCAACATGATACTCTCTATTTCCATCCATTTTCTTCCAAATGATATATTTCATTCTTCTTTACAGCTGAACAAAACTCCATTGGCTCAGTATGCCACCTTTTCCTCATCCATTCATAGGTTGCTAGACAATTCTATATTTGCTCCATAACCTGGCTATTGTGAATTGCATGGGTATGCTTGCATCACTAGAGTATGCTGACTTTAATTCTTTTGGAAAAACACTGAAGAGGGCTATAACTGGGTCATATGAAGTTCCATTCTTAGTCTTTGGAGGAATGACCACTCTAAATCCATAGTGACTGTCTTCTTATACAGTCACCCAGCAACATCACATAACTATCCTTTATCCCCCATGTTTTGCCAGCATTTATTATTATTACATAATCCTGAACTGCTAATAAAATCTCAATGTATTTTCCTTGCAATCCCTGATTGCTAAGGATGTTGTTAAGGTTGTTGAATATTTCCTCAGATATTTGTTGAATTTTTTAACACCTTGTTTTGACAAATGTCTAGTTCATTTGCTCATTTATTGATTGTGTTATTGGGGGATGTCAAGATTTTTGAGTTCTCTATATATTCTGGATATTAATCCCCTCTCAGAGAGTAGCAAGAAAGATTTTCTCCCGGTCTCCCATTTTGTGGGCTCTCTTAACAATCTTGATTCCTGCGCTGTGCACAACCTTTTTAATTTGGTGCCATCCACTCTTAATTCTTGGTATGATTTCTTGAGCTTTCTTTATGAGTCCTTTTGAGGAAGACAATGCCTACACCCCTGTATTGGAACTCCTATATTTTCTTCTAGGAGTTGCAGTTTCTGGTCTGATTACTGGTATTTTGATCCTTTTTTATTTGACTTTTGTTCAGGATGATAGGGATCTGGTTTCCTTCTTCCACATGTAGATATCAAATTTCCCCAATGGCGTTTTTTTTAAATGATGTGTATTCTTACATCTATGTTTTGCTGCCCTTGTCAATGATCAGACGACTGTCTCAGTGTTGGTTTGTCACTGTGCATTCTACCCTTTTCTGCTGGTACACATTGTGTCTGAATGCCAGTGCCACTCAGTCTTTGACACTACAACTCTGTGGTCTAATTTGAAATCAGGCATTGAGATGTGTCCAGCATTGCTTTTATGGCCTTAGGATTTCTTTGGCTATTCTGGTAATTTTGTTGTACCATATGAATTTTATGACTGTTTTTCTACTTCTGTGAAAAGGCCATTAGTATTTTGATGGGGACTGTATTAAACATAAATAACACTTTTGTTAATATGGTCACTTTAGCAATGTTAATTCTGCCTGTCCATAAACTTGGTAGTTCTTCCACCTCCTAGTGCCTTCCTCTATGCCTTTTCTCACTTTCTGACATTTTTATTGGAGAGTTATTTCACCTCTTCAATTATATTAATCCCTGGGTTTCTGATTCCTCATTACTTTTTCAGTGGTTTTCATATTCGTGCTTAGAAAAACTATTGATTTTTTGATTTTGTATCCTACTATTTTGATGTATCTGTTAGTCAGTTCTAGGACTTTTCTGCTAAAATTTTTAGACCTTCTACATACAGAATCACATCATCTGTAAGCCTGATTGAATCCCATCTTCAGACTAATTGTTCTTCCTAGAGTTTCAAGAACTATATGGAATAAGAGTGGTGGGATGGACATCTAGGACTTGGTCTGATTTGACAGGAAATGCTTTCAGCTTTTCTCTGTTTACTAGGATGTTGACTTTGAGTTTATGAAATGTAGCCTTTATGGTGTTGAGGGAAGTCCTTCTATCCCTGCTTTCACTGGTGTTCTTCACATGACCGGTTGATGAATTCTATCAAAGGATTTTTTGCCTCTATTGAGATGATCACGTGATTTTTGTCCCAAATTTGATTCATTTGATGAATTACACAGGGACTGATTTTCAAATAATGAACAATCATTGCAGCACTGGAATGAAGCCAACTTCACTGTTATGTACAATCTTATTAATATGTTCATGAATATGGTTTCCTAATATTTTCTTGAAGGTTCTTATATCTATATTCATTTGGGATATTGATCTATAGCTCTCTTTCCATGGATAGGTCCTTGTCTGTATTTGGTGCTAGGGTAATATTGGCACCAAAGAATAAATTTGGAATTTCCACTTTCTATTCCATGGAATAATTCGAGGAGCATTGGTAGAGTTTTTAAAAGGCTGGTAGAAAACAGTTGGGAATCCATCTGGACCTGGACTTCATTGTTGTTGCTGTTGGAAGACTATTTACTCTGCTTCATTATCTTTGCTTTTTATTGATCTCTTTAGATCTTCTTTATCCTCAGTTCAACTTTGGGAGGTCATAGGGATCACAGATGAACTTAGGGAAGAAATTTAAATTTTTATTACTATAGTGTAGTTATACATAATAGTGAATTTCATTTTGACATAACCATACATGCATAGAATATAATATGCTCCATTTAAGTTCCAGGAGTTCCCCCTTCCCTCTCTCCACCCTCCCTGTTTTTTCCTGCAGGTTCTTTCTTTCTTTCTTTCTTTCTTCCTTTCTTTCTTTCTTTCTTTCTTTCTTTATTTATTTATTTATTTTTATTGTAAACAAATGGGATACATGTTGTTTTTCTGTTTGTACATGGATTAAAGGCCTACCATTTGTGTAATCATAAAATTACATAGGGTAATGTTGTTTGATTCATTGTTATTTATTCCCTTCCCCCCCACCCAACCCACACCTCTTTTCCCTCTATACAGTCCTTCCTTCCTCCATTCTTTCCCCCTCCCTAACCCTATGCCTAACCCTAACCCTAACGCTAACCTCTCCCACCCCCATTATGTGTCATCCTCTGCTTATCAGCAAGATCATTCATCGTTTGGTTTTTTGAGATTGGCTTATCTCACTTAGCATGAAACTCTCCAATTTCATCCATTTGCCTGCAAATACCATAATTTTATCATTTTTTTATGGATGAGTAATATTCCATTGTGTGTGTATATATATATATATATACATATATATATATATATATATATATATATATATATATATATATCACAGTTTCTTTATCCATTCATCAATTGAGCAACATCTAGCTTGGTTCCACAATCAGGCTATTGTGAATTGAGCAGCTATGAAGACTGAGGTGGCTGTATCTATGTAGTATGCTGATTTTAAATCCTTTGGGTATAGGCCAAGGAGTGGGATAGCTGGGTCCAATGGTGGTTCCATTCCAAGCTTTCTGAGGAATCTCCATACTGCTTTCCAGAGTGGCTGTACTAATTTGCAACCCCACCAGCAATGTATGAGTGTGCCTTTTTCCCCACATCCTCGCCAACACCTATTGTTGCTTGTGTTCTTAGTAATCACCATTCTAATTGAGGTGAGATGGAATCTTAGGGTAGTTTTGATTTGCATTTCTCTTATTACTAGAGATGTTGAGCATTTTTTCATATACCGGTTGATTGCTTGTACATCTTCTGTGAAGTGTCTGTTCATTTCCTTAGCCCATTTGTTGATTGGATTATTTGTATTCTTGGTGTAGAGTTTTTTGAGTTCTTTATAGATTCTGGAAACTAGTGCTCTATCTGAAGTATGAGTGGCAAAGATATTCTCCCACTCTGTAGGCGCTCTCTTCACATTACTGATAGTTTCCTTTGCTGAGAGAAAGCTATTTAGTTTGAATCTATTCCAGTTGTTGATTCTTGCTTTTATTTCTTGTGCTATGGGAGTCCTGTTAAAGAAATCTGATCCTAAGCCAACATATTGAAGATTTGGACCTACATTTTCTTCTTTAAGATGCAGGGTCCTGGTCTGATTTTGAGGTCCTTGATCCATTTTGAATGGAGTTTTGTGCAGGGTGAGAGATAGGGTTTTCTTTCATTCTGTTGCATATGTATTTCCAGTTTTCCCAGCACCATTGGTTGAAGAGGCTATCTTTTCTCCATTGCATATTTTTGGACCCTTTGTATAGTATGAGAAAATTGTATTTATTTGGGTTTGTGTCTATGTCCTCTATTCTGTACCATTGATCTACCTTTCTATTTTGGTACCAAAACCATGCCATTTTTGTTACTATTGCTTTGTAGTACAGTTGAACATCTGGTAGTGCGATACCCCCTGCTACGCTCTTTCTGCTAAGGAATGTTTAGGTATTCTGGCTTTCTTATCTTCAAGATAAATTTCATAATTGCTTGCTCTATTTCTGTAAGGTATGTCATTGGGATTTTAATGGGAATTGCATTGAATCTGTATATCACTTTTGGTAGTATGGCCATTTTGACAATATTAAATCTGCATATCCAGGAACATGGGAGATATTTCATCTTCTAGGATTTTCTTTAATTTCTTTCTTTAGTGTTCTGTAGTTCTCATTGTAGAGGTCTTTCACCTCTTTTGTGAGATTAATTCCCAAGTATTTTATTTTTTTTTGATGCTATTGTGAATGTGGTAGTTTTCCTGACTTCCCTTCTGAAGATTCATCACTTATGTATAAAAATGCATTGGATTTATGAGCATTGATCTTGTAACCTGCTACTTTACTGAATTCACTTATGAGTTCTAAAAGTTTTCTGTTGGAATTTCCAGGTTCCTCTAAATATATAATCATGTCTTCAGCCAACAGGGATAGTTTGAGTTCTTCTTTTCCTATTCGTATTCCTTTAAATTCTTTGGTTTGTCTTATTGCTCTGGCTAAAATTTCAAGGATGATGTTGAATAGAAATGGTGAAAGAGGGCATCCCTGCCTTGTTCCAGTTTTTAGGGGGAATGTTTTCAGTTTTTCACCATTTAGAGTGATATTGGCCATGGGCTTAGCATAGATGGCCTTTACAATGTGAAGGAATGTTCCCACTATCCGTATTTTTTCTAGTGTTTTGAGCATGAAGGGATGCTGTATTTTATCAAATGCTTTTTCTGCATCTATTGAAATAATCATGTGATTCTTAACTTTAAGTCTGTTGATATGGTGAATGACATTTATTGATTTCTGGATGTTGAACCAACATTGTATTCCTGGGATAAAACCCACTTGATCGTGGTGCACTATCTTTTTAATGTATTTTTGGATGCAATTTGCTAAAATTTTGTTGAGAATTTTTGTGTCAATGTTCATTAAGGATATTGGTCTGAAATTTTCTTTCCCCGATGTGTCTCTCTCTGGTTTATGTATCAGGGTGATATTGGCTTCATAGAATGAGTTTGGGAGGTTTCCCTCCTCTTCTATTTCATGGAATACTTTGAGGAGTATTGGAATGAGCTCTTCTTTAAAGGTTTTGTAGAACTCGGCTGAGAACCCATCTGGTCCTGGACTTTCTTTGTTGGTAGGCTTTTGATGACCTCTTCTATTTCATTGCTTGAAATTGATTTATTTAAGTTGTGTATGTCCTCCTGGGTCAGTTCATGTAATTCATGTCTCTAGAACCTTGTTGATGTCTTCAAGGTTTTCTGTTTTGTTGGAGTATAGATTTTCAAAATAGCTTCTAATTATGTTTTGTATTTCACTCATGTCTGTAGTGATATTTCCTTGTTCACACTGAATTTTAGTGATTTGAGTTTATTCTCTTTCTCTTTGTTAGTGTGGCTAAGGGTTTATCAATTTTCTTTATTTTTTCAAAGAACCAACTCTTTATTTTGTTAATTTTTCTGATTGTTTCTTTTGTTTAAATTTCATTGATTTCAGCTCTGATTTTAACTATTTCCTGTCTTCTACTACATGTTGTGTTGGTCTGCTCTTCTTTTTCTAGGGCTTTGAGCTGTAGTGTTAAGTCATTTATTTGTTGATTTCTACTTCTTTTGTTGAATGCATGAAATAAATCTTCCTCTAAGTACTGCTTTCATAGTGTCCCAGAGATTTTGATATGATTTGTCTTTGTTCTCGTTTACTTCTAAGAATATTTTTATTTCCCTCCTGATGTCTTCTGTTATCCATTCATCATATAATAGTGTATTATTTAAAATCCAGATATTGGAGAAGTTTCTGTTTTTTATTCTGTCATTTATTTCTAATTTCAATCCATTATGATCTATAGAATAAAAGGTAGTATCTCTATCTTCTTGTATTTGCTAACAGTAGCTTTGTGGCATAAAATATGGTCTATTTTAGAGAAGGATCCATGTGCTGCTGAGAAGAAAGTGTATTCGTTCTTTGTCGGATGGTATATTCTATATATGTGAATTAAGTTTAAATTGTTGATTTTGTTTTGAGATCTATGATTTCTTTATTCAATTTTTGTTTGGAAGATCTATCCAGTGGTGAGAGAGGTGTGTTAAAATGCCTAGTAGTCATTGTGTTGTGGTCTATTTGATTTCTGGAATTAAGAAGGATTTGTTTGATGTACATGGATGAGCCAATGTTCGGGACATAGATATTTATGATTGTTATGTCTTGCTGATTTATGCTTTCCTTAAGCAGTATGTAATGTCCTTCTTTATCCATTCTGACTAGTTTTGGCTTGAAGTCCACATTATCTGAAATGAGGATGGATACTCCAACTTTTTTGCTGTGTCCGTGTGCATGGTATGTTTTTTCCCATCCTTTCACCTTTAGTCTATGGGTATCTCTTTTTATGAGATGAGTCTCTTGCAGGCAGCATATTGTTGGATTTTTCTTTTTAATCCAATCTGCCAGTCTATGTCTTTTGATTGATGAGTTCAGGCCATTAACATTCAGGGTTATTATTGTGATATGATTTGTATTCGCAGTCATTTGACTCATTTTTGTTTTTTTGACATGATTTGGTTTCTCCTTTATTTGGCTATTCTTTAGGTTAGTTCTTCCTGTTGCTGATTTGAATCATTGTTTTTCATCTCTTCCTCATGGAATATTTTGCTGAGAATGTTGTGTAATGCTGGCTTTCTTTTTGTAAATTCCTTTAGCTTTTGTTCATCATGGATGGATCTTATTTCGTCGTCAAATCTGAAAGTAAGTTTTGCTGGGTATAAGATTCTGGTTGGCATCCATTTTCTTTCAGGGCTTGGTAATTGTTGTTCCAGGCCCTTCTAGCTTTTAGGGTCTGGATTGAAAAATCTGCTGATATTCTTATTGGTTTCCCCCTGAGTGTAATTTGATTCTTTGTCTCTCGTGGCCTTTAAAATTCTGTCTTTATTTTGTATGTTAGGTATTTTCATAATAATGTGCCTGGTGTGGGTCTGTCGTAATTTTGTATATTTGGAGTCTTATAAGCCTGTTGTACTTGACTTTCCATTTCATTCTTCATATTTGGGAAATTTTCTGATATTATTTCATTGAATAGATTGTTCATTCTTTTGGTTTGTTTCTCTAAGCCTTCCTCAATCCGAATAATTCTGAAAATGACCTTTTCATGATATCCCATAATTCTTGTAGACTCCGTTCATGATTTCCTACCATCTTCTCTGTTTGGTCAATTTTGTTTTCAAGATTAAATATTTTGTCTTCAATATCTGAGGTTCTCTCTTCCAGGTTCTATCCTATTGGTTATGCTTTCTATGGAGTTTTTAACTTGGTTTATTGTTTCCGTCATTTCAAGGATTTATTTTTTTTTATAAGTATTTCTAACTCTTTTTTGAAATGATCTTTTTCTTCCCATATTTGCTCTTTTAACTGATAAACGGTGCAATCATTTAATGCCTGCATTTACTCTTTCATCTCCTCATTTTCTTCCCTGATTGTTTTAATTATGTACACTTCTGAACTCCCTTTCTGACATTTCTTCTGCTGTGCTGTCATTGGGTTTTATTGATATAGTGTCTAGGGCTTTTTTGAACATTTTCTTCCCTTTTTTCTTATTTTGGTCTGATATCAGTGGGACACTCAGATATGCAGATTTCCTCTATTGGCTTATAGTGTCCCTGTAGATTTCCAGTATATCACCTCCTAGCCTTCAGTAGCCTGAAGTCTTGGAGGAACTTGATATGCAGTGCTTCTGAAGCAATCTGCCACTAGCCAGCTACTGGGTTCAGGGCTGGGGGCTGGTTCTGTGTGGAAATCCTCTCACTGGGCGGTCCTGCTCCAAGAAGCTGTCTATAGACAGGGTCTACCCCTGCCTGAGGGAGCCAGGCTGCTCAAGGAAAGCCTCCCCTGTCCTGCCTTGTTCCCAGAAAGTGCCTGTAGACCAGGGTCCACCGCTGGGTTCAGGGCTTGGGATTGGGCTCTGTGTGGAAAAGCTCTCACTGGGCATGCCTGCTCCAAGAAGCTGGCAGTAGACCCCACCTGCCACTGGAGGGAGCCAGGCTGCTTGGGGAAGTCTCTCACTACCCTGCCCTGCTCTGAGAAGCTGCCCACTGTCTGGGCCTGCTGCTCGGGCCAGCTTCACCCAGTAGGAGAGACGCACCCCACGGCTCTATGTTAGTCTGAGTCTCTCAAAACCTCCCCTTCTTGATTCCTGAGTTCTGGAGCAACGGGAGATGCAGTCACCCTCTAGTCCACCATCTTGGTTCTCCTTGAAAATGCATATTAAAATTGTAAGTTGTCACCTCATTCCTCATACTATGGTTATTATCAAAAATACAAAAGATGAGATTGTGTTAGTTTAGATGTAGAGATAACTCTTCCAAACTGCTGAGAGGAATATAAATCAACACATTCATTGTGAACAACAGTGTGTTTTCCCCAAAAATCTCACAAGAACTCCCCTATGATCCAGCACACTCACTACAGGGTACATACATGCAGAGTGTGAGATCCTTAAGCCCAAGAGACATCCGTCCCCCCACGTCCACTGCAGAACAGTGTGCAACACCCAGGAAGTAGAATCCACTGGAGTGTGCATCAGCAGATGAACACATGATGAAGAGGCACGTTCAATATGCACTGGGAAGTAGGATGCACCTAACCCTCCACAGAAGGAGGACACCCTGTCACCTGTGGACAGCAATGATTAACCAGGAGGACACTGTGTTCAGTGAAATAAGCCAGGTTGAGAAACACAAATACCCTCACCACACTCATCCAGGGATATAAAAGTCAAACTCAGAAGCAGAGTCAGATGGTGGTGGCCAGAGGCTGAGCAGGAAGGGTGCTGGGAAATACAGGGAAAGGAAGCAAACTTTCAATTATCCAGGAGGAACAAGTTCAGGAGATCTGCTAGCATGCTCAGGACAGCTAGTGGAAAATATTTTACATTTAAAACCTGCTGAGAGAAGATGTCAGTGTTTGTGTCATAAATAAAAAGTATGGGAGGAAATGCTTCTGTTAAATAACTTGACATAGTCATTCCTAAGCACATATATATCATCTCAAATCATCTTCAATAAAACCAAATATATACCATTTATACTTGTCAACAACAATTTAAAATAAAAATAAATGCATAAGGAAATTCGATCTCTAAACTTTTCTATATATAATGGCATCAGAAGGACATGAGAGGGGAGAGGGCTTTGTGGACAGCAGAGTTTTGAGGCTGTGTCACTTGAAGCCAGGCAACAATGAAACTGGGGCAGGGATTCTCATGGGGCAGAGCTCAGAGCATCAGGCTCAGGGGTCACTAGGTTCAGTTCTATGAAGAGGTTGAGGTCAGCCTTCCATCCTGTCCTCAGCCCAGTCTATGCCCTGTCAATCAGAAGCCCGTTATTCCAGGAGGACACTGAGGCCTGATGGTGCTGTTAGAGGTGGTAGTCAAGGCCTGTGGGAGTCGCACAGGAAGTCTTCACTGACTGACCTCAGCCCTCACCATTCTGCTAACTCATCATGTGCAAGGGCTTCCTGGGTGCTTGGTTCATTCCAACACCAGCTCATTCAGACTTGCCCAATTCCTGAGATCAGGCTTCTGACACAACCACCCCTGGTCCCTGAGGCCACAGGGTTGCAGGGCCTGCTGTCTCAGGACACCGGGTCCCCAATGCCTTGTTGGAATATGATGAAGTCCTAAGTCCCACAGGAGGAGTGACAAACATGTTTTTCAACAATATTTGTCACCAGGTTTGTAGGATGTCAGGTGCAGAGCCTTGGGCACTGGTCCCTAGAGATCCTGGATGGACTGAAGGGAAGCAGAGAAAAGACAGGGAGCCAGAGCTACTCTGACCACAGGACACTAAGGGTGAGGTCTCTGCATGGAGTCTGCCTTAATAACCCCAGTTCTCCTGGCTGTGCAGGGTCTGGCCAGCTGCTCCTGCATGTGCTCTCCCAGCAGGAGGGCATGGAGTGAGGGCATTTCCTGTGCCCTACTCAGGGACTGACCCTCCCTGCAGAGGCTGAGATAGTAGACATGATCCAGCTGCAGCTTCCCACCTCACACTCTGCCCAGCTTCATCTCTGTTTGGGCAAAGCCTGACATGGTGTTCTTCCTGAGCCTTCTCTTCATGCTCCAGCAGCCTGCACATACAACATGGGTGAAAGTAAAGAATTGCTTAGGATATTTGAGGCCAACCGTTTTCAGAGATGGAGACCTGGTCCTGGGTGGGTTTTTCCCCCTTTACAACATGAACCAGGACTCAGAGATATCCCAGATATCCTTTTTACTCCAACCAAAGACTGACGTGAGAGCCACCAGGTGAGTTTCTATACTTTGTGTGTGTATTAGGTGTGGTCATGATTTTGTGTAAGTGTATTTGCTTGTGTAAGTGTGTGTGTGTGTGTGCATGTGTGTTTCCCCCTAGGAGTTATGAAAACTGTGCACAGTCATGAGAGAAACAGTGAATTCTGAGGTCCTTTCCTTCTCTTTTGCTTTTATTTTGTGCATTATAATTTACACATATTAGTGGGATTTATTTTGAATATTCATAAATATATACGAAATGTTTTTCTCCATTTCACTTGTCCTTTATCTTTCTACTACCTTCCATTTTCATCTTCTGCTCTATGCTATTTTTCCCCTCACCTTTTTATTGTGCACATAGTTGCACATACTGGTGGGATTCACTGTTACATTTTCACAGCTGCACACGACACAGCAGTGTAATTTGGCCACTATCACTCTCCAGCATTTCCCTCACCTCTCCTGCTCTCGCCCCTTGGTCCCTTTTCTCCACTGATATCCCTTCCATTTTGATGAGATCTCTCCACATTTATTTTTCTTTTTCCTGTCTAGCTTCCAAGTATGAAAAAAAATATGATCCTCGACCTTCTGAGTTTGTCTTATTTCACTTAATATAAAGGTCTCAAGTTCTATCCATTTTCCTGTAAATGGCATAATTTCATTTTTCTCTATGGCTGAATCAAACTCCATTGTGTCTATGAAGCACATTTTCTTTCTCCATTCATCCACTGATGGACACCTATGTTGCTTCCACAGTTTAGCTATTGTGAATTGTGCTACTGTGAACATGGGTATGCAGGTATCACTCTAGTAAGATGACTTTAATTCTTTAGGGGAAAAAACAAGAAGTGGTATAGCTGGGTCATATCGTGGCTCCATGACTACTCTTTAGATGGACCACACTGATTTCCATAGTGGTTATACAATTTACAGTCCCATCAACAGTGTAAAAGTGTTCCTTTGCTTCCACATCCTCTCCAACATTCATTTTTATTTGTATTCTTGAGGCCTGCCACTCTGACCAGTATGAGATGAAATTGATGTAGATTTGATTTGCATGTCCATAATTGCTAATGATGTTGAACATTCATTCATAAGTTTGTTGGCAGTTTGTTTCATCTTTTGAGAATTACCTGCTTAATAAATTTGCACATTTATTAACTGGGTTATTTGTGGTGTTTTGGGGTAACGTTTTCTGAGTTCTTTATACATTGTAGATATTCATCCTCTGTCAGAAGTATAGCTAGCAATGATGTTGCCCCATTCTGTAGGTTCCCCCCTTTGCTATGCAGAATTTAATTTGATACCATCCCATTTAGTCACTCTGGGCATTATTTTGTGAGCTTTAGGGTTCCTATTGAGAAAGTCATTGACTTTGCCTCTATGTTGGTGTGTTGACCCTAGGTTTTCTTCTAGAAGTTGCATATTTTCTAATGTAATTCCTTGTTCTTTTATTCATTTTGAGTTGACTTTTGCACAAGGTGAGAGATAAGGGTCTAGTTTCACACTTCTAAATATGGATAACCAGTTTTCCCAGCACCAGCCTTGTTCAAGACTGCCTTTTCTCCTTTTGAATGTTTTCAGCATCATTGTCAGGGGTCAGAGGACTATAGATGTGTGGGTTTGTCTCTGTACCTTAATTTTCAATCATTGGTCTACATATCTGCTTTTATGCCACTGAAATGTGCAGTTTTTGTTACTCTATCTCTGTAGTATAATAAAGAAGTCAGGTATTGTGATGCCTCCAGCATTGCTCTTTTGGCTTAGAATTGCTTTGGCGATTCTGGGTCATTTTTTCTCCCAAAAAAGACTTTAAGACTCTTTATCTTGGTCTTTGAAGAAATTCATCAGTATTTCAATGGTGAGTTCTTTGAAACTGTATGTTATGTTAGGTAGCATGGCATTTTAACAATACTAATTGTATCCATGAATATGGGAGGCATTTCTCTCTTCTTGTGTTTTCTTCAATTTCTTATTTCAAGGTGCTATAATTTCCATTGTAGAGATCTGTAATTTCTTAGTTTTATTCTTAGGTATATCACTTTTTTGAGACTTGTGAATCTATATATTTTACGATATAGGATAGGATTCAGCATCTATTGAGACCACTTCTTCAGTCTGATCCCCTTCATCAAGTACTGGGGAATTTGGAGGGAGTTGAATTCTTTCCAAAAGTAGATCTCATAGAATTGGAGGATAGATTGATGGGTATCAGAGGCTGAGTGAACAAGGACTGGTGAGGGGTGGGACAGGTGGATCAGTGGTACTCAGTTACATTGAGACAAGCTCAATTGTATGGGGTGCTATTTCACAGAAGAATGGTTACAAACAATGATAATGAGCTGTGTCCTTGAATATCTCAAAGGAAGTTTTCTCCATGTTCTCATCTTGAAAGAGAGAAACACTTGAATAGAAGTGTATACTGAATCTAAACATTAAATAATGTGTACATACATGAAAACATCATGTGGTACCTCATAAATGTGTACAATTTTTATATTGGATCTCTCAGTTAAAACAGTAAGTTTAAAATGAAACCTTTAAAAACATTCCCTTCATTTAAAAAATCAGAACAAGTAAGAGAATCGGCTTAAAGTTTAAAAAGTATTGATTCATTCTTATTAATTTTTAATAATACAAAGATAAAAATTAAGAATGGAACAAATTCCAACTGTATAATTTATCTAGTATATGTAACCCATGTCCAATTATTTCTACATGAACTAAAAGAATATTTTTGTCAATTAAGTATAGAAAAAAATATTTGACCATGTGTTTTAGTGACAAAAAAATTTATCATCTTTAAGTAGCAATAATACAGAAAAAAATTATTGGAAAGAATGGGAAAACACAGTGTAATTAAAAAAGAAAACATTGTCATTTGGAAACTGCTTAAAAATATTTTGCCAATGTTCAATTAAAGAGTTCCTACAAAATAACATCATAAAACAGTTCATGGAAATTCATAGAATTAAACCATAAGCAAGCATGAATATGAACTAAATCACCAATAACATAAAATATTAAGAATTCATAATTCATTAAATGAAGTTTTTGAATATTTAAATAAGGCTGCAATTTAAGATAGAAGAACTAGATCAATTATAAGCCAAGGAAAGGAAAGAAATTCATAAAGAGTAAACAAAATAATAAATCTATTAGAAAACATGAAAGGCTATAATAAAATTCAACAACCAATATTTTTTGAAAATCTACTTAGAGAAAAACTTCAAACTTTCAAACATAAAAGGAGAAAGGATTCTCTAAAGAGAAAGAAAAAATATTAGTTGAGTTATCAGCTTGAAGACTATAGAAATAAATTGGAGGTTCTGAATCAAACATTAGCTTTCAAGGAAAATATAATTGAATAAAACAGCTGTGATAAGGTGATAGATTAGAATATAGAAAGCATTCACTCAAAATACCCCATGTTGAAGGGCTGTAGAGGATGCTCCTCTCAGTTGTTTGAAGAACTGGCAAGTCAGGGTCATTTTAAACTATTAGATACACATGTAGTCCACATGTTGTGTATTGGTGTCTGTTGAAGGAGTGCCCCAAGCCATGTGGTTAAAACTGAAGGAAGATGTTTGGCTATGGAACAGGCACATCTGTGTCC
This sequence comes from Sciurus carolinensis, assembly GCF_902686445.1. Taxonomy (NCBI): domain Eukaryota; kingdom Metazoa; phylum Chordata; class Mammalia; order Rodentia; family Sciuridae; genus Sciurus; species Sciurus carolinensis. The sequence continues at coordinate 8,442,409 of NC_062229.1, forward strand.
TCTCAGAAGCAGGAGGCACACCTCTGCTGTGAGTCAAACTCCCTTCAGGCACACTGGCTGCAGGCACATACTCTTCCCTTATAAGGAGTGAGCTCCAAGCTCAGCACGAGAGATACATGCTAGCACCCATGCTCTAAAGGCACTCCACTTGTCGCCGATTGGCTGCTTGAGAATATAAAACTTGTATGTTTCCGCATTAAACTTGAGTCTGCATCACCCGAAACTGGCTCCCATTCTGCTGTGTTTGCCCTCATGCTCACCTTCCTGAATCCTGCCAGGCTGCTCCGCATCCGAATCCCAACAGTCTGCATCTAACTAGACTCAGGACCACAGGTTGGGAAGCCCCACAGACTTTGCTAAAGTGTTTACAAAGGGGAGTGTGTGACCCTCACTTGCATCCCCAGAGGAGATCACCTTACTGTCTTGTGCATGCACTGATGCACCTTCCATTTATAGGACACTGAAAACCAAATATGCTCAGTGGGTAGATTATGATCCAGACAAAGGACACTTCATCCACTCACAATGCCCTGCAAGGCTCTCAGTTCACTTCCTGAGAGGGAGTCACTCCAGTGTCTTCCAGGTGCCAGGGAACCTTCTTCACACCAGCTCCATGTGAAAGCAGGAGACCCTCATAGTGGATTAGAGAGTCTGATCCAGGTCTTGCATAGTGGAAAAGTTGACTGTGAAATGCATGGTTGGATCACCTTCACTCCTTGTTCCCTTGTGTTTAGCTGGCTTTGGAAGAACTACCAGTATGTGCTGGCTTTCTACTTTGCCATCCAGGAGGTCAACAAGGACTCCCACTTGCTCCCCAACCTGACCTTGGGTTTCCAGGTCTACAATGCCTTTTCCAGTGACCAGTTCACCTTGTGGAGCACTCTGCATTGGCTGTCTGGAAAAATGGACCCTCTCCCAAATTACAACTGCCAGACACAGACCAAGTCTCCTGCTGTCATTGCAGGAACCACATCAGCATTCTCAGCTGAGATTGGAACCATTCTGGAGCTCTACAAGACCCCACAGGTAGGTGGGCTGTGAATTTTGCAGACTAATTGGGATCTCATCCAATGACAGTCCCTCACATTGAATCAAAGGGAAATTCAGCTGCTGGGCTTCCATATCCCATGAGGATAAAACACACCCCAGGAAACTGTATAGGTTGCAAGACACCTCCCTATAATCCATCCTTTATTCCCACTACTTGAGTAGAGAAGGTCATGAGGGTCTTGCACACTGTCTTTAATGGGAGGTCACATGACCTTTCCTAAGGGAAATAAAACTGAAAAATTTGGCCTTCCCTGTGCTCGGAAGGAGAGAACTGGGCAATGAATACAGCACTTGTGGGGATATGACGTGTCCCATCAAAGCTGAGATGTGAGACAATGCAAGAAATTTTAGAGGTTACATTATTGGGTTATAATAGCCTTAGCCTAATAGTGTATCAATAAGGTGATAGATTAACTGGGTGGTGATGATGGGCAGCATGGTTGCTTTTTCCACTACACTCTTCTGCCATGATGTCCTGCCTCATCTTGAACCCAAAGAATGGAGACAGCCAGCCATGGACTAAAACCTCTGAACCCATGAGTGTGCAAATAATTTTTCCTCCTCTAATTGTTGTTGTCAAGTCTTTTGGTCACATCAGAGAACAAGCTGACTGAAAGATAACTCTATCTCTTTTCTGAACAGTAATCCATTCATGATACCTTTCCTACAAAAGTCTAACATGCCCTGTACAAGAGGGAAGCCCCAATTCCAATTGAACACAGAGTCATGACAATTATCTTTGCTCATTAGGTCACATATGGACCTTTTGATCCCATGCTAAGTGATGAAGACCAGTTTCCATCGCTCTATCAGATGGCCCCCAAGGACAGCTCTCTGGCCCAGGGAATGGTCTCCCTACTGCTGCATTTTGGCTGGACCTGGGTGGCACTCTTCATATCTGATGATTTGAAGGGAGAGCAGTTCCTGAGGGATCTGAAAGCAGAGCTGGTAAAGAACGGTATCTGTGTGGCCTTAACAGAAAAGCTCCCTGACACTAAGACAATGTATGGACCCAGCGACATCACCTTCATGAGTAGGATCAGAGTCTCCTCTGCAAATGTGCACATACTCCACGGTGAAGCAGGGAGCCTCATCACCGTGGACCTTGCAGCAGAATTCTTCTTAACCACAGGGAAGGTGTGGATCATGGCAGCAAAGTGTGATATCGTCATGTCGGAAATGAGCCACATGCTGCACTCTTTCCATGGTAGCTTCTCATTCTCACCTCACAAGGGGGAGATCCCTGGCTTCCAACACTTTCTCAAAACAGTTGACCCTTCCCACTATCCAGAAGACTTTTACATCCCCAAATTGTGGTTGCACCTTTTTCATTGTTTACCTGCTGGGTCACTATGTGGAAAAATTTATAATTGTGCTGAAAATGCATCCTTCGAGATTGTTTCAGGAGTGATTGACATGTTGACCATGTCTGACTCCAGCTACTTCATCTATAATGCTGTGTATGCACTGGCCCACGTCCTCCATAACATGCTTATTCAGAAATCTGAAATGGGATCTTCAGAAGACACTGATCATCCTAGGCTTCTTCCCTGGCAGGTAAAACTCATCCAGTACTAGGTCATGCACTGGGAAACTGACAGCATCTATGGGTATTATATTCAAGTATCTCATGGTCATGTTTTCTCTTAAGATCAACAGAATTAGGAAAAATGGAATATGCATTTTTTCATACTGAATGTATTACAGATAACTGTTATGTACAGATAATTAGATGTATACAGATACTTGTTATCTGTATCAGGAGAATTCTGACAAAGGAGGTGGTGGATTCATACAGTTGAATAAAATATTACATCAAAATACTTTGAATTTAAGATAAAGTTATATAAAATATCCAAACACAGCCCATGACAAAACAGGGCAACAATTAATAAAATCTATACATTTCCTTAGTGTGCACACAAGCACAGAGAATATTCACATAGTGGCCACCTGTGACAGCAGCTGTTCCATCTAAAATACTAAATATGTAGTGCCCAAGACCTCTGGGTGAAAAGAGAAATGGTTCCAACATAGTATCCTCAAATGACTCTGGAGAATGAATTCGCTTTAGAGATCACTATTACCCAAAACTGGAACAAGATTGTGGGCAGGGCCTGTGGTTCTACTTTTAGATGTCATGCCACCAATGATGTCTGTCACCTCAGGGATATCTCCCTGGGTCATATATGGTTTTTTGTTTATTTTCCACCTGGCTTATCTGAATTAAATACCCATTCATGGAACACATTTATGAGCTCTTGTTCTCATGTACAAGGGACAAAATGTTTAAGGAAATTTATCAAGGAAGTCAATTAAATTTCATTTTCATTTCAGATGTGGTTAAATACATGCATGTCAAACATTATGTCATCAAGTTTAATTTGCCATCTATTGTCTATTTTTACTAACAATATTTGATATGCCATATTGAGTTCTTTTAGATGCAATTCTAAGAAAACTCAGTGACTTTAACAAGATAAATTCAATGACATAATTGTGGATTATTTAGAATGGTTTGACTCTACACATCTGAACAGTTGTTTAAAGAACAAGGGTTAGTTATCTTCCCCAACACAGAGATTCAATGTTAGCATACTCTATTAAAGGTCATTAGAATCTGGAGTTTTAATATTTCAATTTCAGAGCAAAGGACAAAACCTGCAATATTATGAGATGATGACATTTTCCCCAAAATATCTGAGGCATAGAGAGAAAACAACTCATATGTCATGCTTTCTTTTCTTTTCTATTCTTTTTATTTTCAGTGCTGGGTGTTGAACCCAAGGCCTTGTGCTTGCAAGGCAAGTACTGTACCAACTGAGCTATATCTCCAGCCCATGTCATGCTTTCTTAACCTTTGTTGGTGTAAAATTGATATATGAAGCAATACCCATATTTAATGTAAATATGCTGATGAATTTTGAGGTATGCATACACTCATATTACCATTACCAAGAAAAGGTCCATTGTGACCTTTTCAGTGTGCAAGGATTGACTCTTATGAAGCCCTAAACAGATTTGATTGTTCATGTTTGCAAGGAGCACATGCCAAGGCCACTCTGGGGATCATCCTAGAATTGTTCTGACTGAATTCTTCCACTCCATCATTGTTTTTTCCACTTGAATCCATGAGGTGGTAGCCACCCAAACAGGGCTGAGTCACTAACAGCAATGACTCCAGAATGGAGGGTGGTGTAAGACAAGGAGTGCGTGCTACATGTGGCTTTCCATCTTTCATTCAAATGTGCTCCTCATGTCCAAATTCTGCCTCTCCCACAGCTGCATCTGTTCCTGAAGAAAATCCAGTTTACAAACAGAGCTGGGGACCACATCTCCCTAGATGAGAAGAGCAAGCAGATGGCCCAGTATGATATCCACAATGCTGTGAATTTCCCTGCAGGGCTTGGGCTGCTGGTTAAAGTAGGAGAGTTTGTCTCCAAGAGTCCACTTGATCAAGGCTTGGTCATCACTGAAGAGATGATAGAATGGCCCATTGGATTCACAGAGGTACGATCCATTTCAGTTTGGGTACGTGGGAGAAATCTGAATGGAGTCCTGAAGTGAGACTAGTTGTGACCCTTTAACTCAGCACTAAAGTCACCTTTCCCATCTCAACTTCTAATATGTGGTCCTGCTTTTTCATATTTTAATCTGAAATCAACATGAACAAGTTCACAAAAGCCATTAGTCGTAGTTTGCGCATGTTAGTTTCAGCAGCAATTGAAAGAATGACATGAACAGAGTTAATACATGGAGATAAAGAGATAACAATGGAGATGAATAAATACCAAATATGTCCCTTCACAAATCCAGAAGCCTTTCATTAAATATGGTCCAGATTTATTATGCTTTAATGCCCTATGAATATGAGTAAATTATGGACTCACATCTTTGTGGAGACCATTCCCATCCTCCTTTAGCATGTGAGACCATTCAACCTTCAGCCTTTCTTCTACTCAGCATCCCTATGAATTGGGAAGATTTTATATCATGTTTTGACATTGGGATATTCCTACAGTGTTCCAGGAGATTTATGTAACAGTTATGATTCCCACCCATGATGCATTGTTAATTGTTAGCAGTGGTGTCCAGCTGGGCATGGTGGTGCAGCCCTGTGATCTCAGTTATATGGGAAGTAGAGGCAGAAGGATCACAACAAGTTCAAGACCAGTGTGAGTAACACCACAAGACCCCATAACAAAATATAAAATTAAAAATGACCTAGGAATATAGCACCATTCTATTGCATTTGCCTAGAATGCATGAGACCCTGGCTTCAATCCCCAATACCATAAATAAATAAATAAATAAATAAATAAATAAATAAATAAATAAATAAATAAAAAGCAATTCATGCCTGGATTGTGATACCTACAGCAGAATAAACCCAAGCTATGGTGTGTAATGCCCTCTCACTACTTCTCTCCTGACCTTGCTCTTTTCAGCAGTTACTTTCAACAGTTTGCCTAGTTTGCTTTATTGGTTCATTTTTATCATACGTAATTGTTGGGAGAAATCCTAGTTCTTGGCTAGCAGCAGGCAATGATTGAAATGTGTAAACCTGCTGGAAGGAGTATTCTTCTTCAGCTACCTAGGAAAGTACACAACTGCCCCAAATTGACTCAGTGTTACCAAGGGAGTCCATATAGGAACCTGGTGCTCTGATCCCATGTGGTGCATTGTGATTGGCCAAGAAACCTATAAAATGTATAGCTGTTCCTGCAATAAATGAGCTTGCAGGCTGTTCGCCACAAGCCTGCTATCCACCCATCTCCTGGAGTCTGGTTCTTGCATCCGTGGCCTTACCCTGCCTATGAACTAACCCCAAACAAGGGAAACTACACATGATACTGGGCTTCATGATGCCATCTTCATCCATGCCCATAACATAATTCATGAGAATCATTCCCCAGTGCTTCCCTTTCCCCTACATCTCCCACCTGTTTGTCCCTTGTTCCATTCTATAATTTCCTTTCTGTTGTCATAATATTTATTATTATTTTAATGAATGCATTCTAATTCCACATGAACACTGGGTTCATTGTGGTACATTCCTACATGGACAGAGTCGACTTGGACAGAATTCATTCCCAGTGCATCTTCCTGAAGATCAGTGCTGTTGAGACGGTGTCCACCTGAGATTTCCCAGTACATTCCATGCCCACTGCCCCCTCCCTGTCCATCCCCTTTCTCTTCTCTATAGCTCACCCTTCTGCTTTTCTGAGATGCTATTTTCATTCTCTCTCTGTCTCCCCTTAACACATATGAAAGGAAACTTTCAACCCTTGATTTCTTGACTCTGGCTTATTTCCTTTAGCATGAATTTCTCCACTTCTATCCATGTACCAACAAATGACATAATTTCATTCAACATTGTGACTGAGTAAAACTCCATCTATGTATATCTACCACATTTGCTATCCTTGTGTCTGTTAACGTGCACCAGGGCTGATTCCAAATGAGCTATTGCAAATTCTGCTGCTACAACCATTCACTTCAGTGGAATTTTTCATAAATACTGAGGAGTGGAGTAGGTGGGTTCTATTACTGGGTTTTGAGGAATGTTCACACTATCTTCCACAGTAGTGGCACTAACTGTCAAGTTTCCCCAAAATACACATATATAACTTTTCTTCCACATGATTTCCAGTAATTAATATATGTCTGTTCTTGATGGTTTCTAGTCTAACTGAAGTGAGAAGAAATCTCAGTATCATTTTGATTTTCAAGAATGAAGGTGTGGTAAAAATATTATCAGGCATAGAAACTCTTGGAATCATCGCCACATAGAAACTTGCATCCCAGAGCTGTGGAGGAAGAGGGTAAACACAAAAAGAGAAAAGTCTGGGGTGTGACTGGTGATGCAGGAAAAAAATGACCAGGAACCTTCAGAATATTTGGCATAACAAAGTCAAGGTAGCAAATGTAATCCAGATCAAGAAGGGGAGGTCCTGTCAATGTGGTGGGAGCTGGGGAGGTTGTGCTGAGGACTTCCTACCCACACTGAGATCTCTTTGCAGGGACATGGACAGCCTTCAAACTGCTGACAATGTGCAGAATCAAGACTATTGCTACTCTTTCCCCTCAGATTCCTCGATCTGTGTGCAGCCAGAGCTGTGGTTCAGGATTCTGGAAAGTCCCCCAGGAAGGAAGGCCTGTCTGCTGCTTTGCTTGTGTGTTTTGCCCAGAGGGACACATTTCCAACCACACAGGTAGATGTAGAAAGAGCCTATGGTCAATCAGCCTCCTAACCAGTCCCAGGGGAGAGGAAACCAAGGCTGTGGGCCTCACCCTGGACAACGAAGCACCCTACTCTCCATCCTCCCCTCGTCACTGACACTCTTCCCATTTTAGCACCACTGCTGCTACCCCATTAGGTGACAGCTCTTGTCAGCACTGATCTTCCTGGTAGACACCCCTGCAGAGCTGACCCCAGAGGCCCCTGACCTTGACAGTCAGTGGTGGTGAGATGGTGTCCACCTGAGATTTCTCAGGGCACCAGGCAGAGTCTGCCCATGCATGGAAGAGGTCGAACACCCAGAGCTCCCTGGGGGTGCACTGAAGTCTTGAACCCAACACGTTTGCCACCAAATGATAGGTATATACAGTTTCATGAAAATATTCTATTCTATTTTGTGCCATGTCATGAACTCTGAACAATTTTGTGCTAAGTACACATACTTGATATGATATAGCTATAATGTAAGATTATCTGGCAAGTGCAAGAAAGGAAGAAGTGAAAATATAAAGTCAGCATCGTAACAAGACACAATCTGGTATATGTAAGGATAAATTCTATATGAATCACTAATTTCAGTTATTGATGTCAAAATTAAATATGTTCTTGGAAAACAGAAAAATTAGACTTACTCAATTTAAAGTATTTCCATTTTTCAACATATCAATCATACTTAGTATAATGACTTATCGCCCACAAATCTGTTCAATTGCAATCATCTCAGCAGTAGGAATCATTGATTTCAACCACTTAGCAGAATCAATAGATGTCTTCAGATAAAAGTAAGCTAACCAAATCTCACTTTGAATTTTTCTATTTGAGATGCCAAATGAGTGTATAAAATAGGAAAGAGACAAAAGGCATGAAGGCTGTGTACCTTAATGCAACTTGTACACACTTGTGTGTGCCCCACCTGTTTCTGAGGTAGATGCCAGGAACACTGTTCACTGTGGGGAGGAAGAAAAATCTCAAGGAATGTGAAAAACAATCATGATGAATTAGTTTGGAATTCTGAATTTTTGCATCAGTATTGGTTAAAAATCCTAAAGAAGACCGTTAAGACAGGAACAGGGAAACTGGTGGCTGGTTCCACACATGAAACAAAACTGAAGCGCAGACGGGGCCATTAGTGAACCCGTGGCAGAGGCTGCATCCCTGCTGGGACAGCAGGTGTGAGCCGTGGCAGAGGGAGCACAGGGCTCCCGGTTAGGATGCCACAAACACCACCCCTCAAGGAGGATACCCAGTCACACCATCTGCTTTAAATGAATGGAAAGGCTTAAAGAAACACCCTCTTCTTCAGTAACTGCATTACCATATCAATTAATATAAAAATAATAAAATAGCAGCAAAATTTTCATTCAAAATGCCAATATTTCCATCAATCTGTTTTCAGTATTCTTTTACACATTCAAAGACTTTTTGAATTCTCATAGATACATACAGTTAACTTACTTTATACCATTGGTCTCAGAGTAAAACAGGAAAATAACCAAGGGAGGAGTCTATATCAAGCATGTGTGTACTACTAATCACAATTGTTATCTGATGAAAGGGAATAGCATATGATGGGTTAATAAATGAATATCAAAAGGTCAAATAAGTATCAACTTTTAAAATTCTGTGATTTTCCAAAGTCAATTTAGAAACATTCCAGGTTAAACTTTTCCTTTCTCCAATCACGTTTCCTCTTACACTGTTCATTATACCACTGGAAGATTTGAATTTTCCCTGTGCGAGTCCCACAAGAATGAATTAAACCCTAAGTGGGCAAGGCCTACTGCTACACATTGCACATGCTGCTTCACTACCAAGTCACGGGTTTGCCTGAATCCTTTCCTTGATTCTCCTCTGAACTACAAGTAACTGGTCACTTCAATCACAACGGTCACTATCATAAAGCTTTGAGTTAGCAAATCATATTTAAAAAGTGGCTTCTAGGAAACCAAGTAAAAGGGAATCTCATCCACACTAAGCATCATGGGGCTCAGCACACAAACTTCTAAGCCTGAATGTATTCCAGGGGAGGAGGGAGAAGTGAGAAAATTTAACATCATTTTTACAGAAAAAGATGATTTCCAATAAGAAAATTTATAAAAAGTACCTCAAGAAATTATGGTAGTCATGGAGGTAGGATGTACCAGAAAGGTTTCCTCATTCACTCTCTTTCCGGTTGTTACTAGGAGCTCATTCTTGGGTGAATAGGAAATAGAAACATGGCTACACAGGGTTCAACATGAGGAAGAATCTGGGTGGGGAGAGAAAGGGTGGAAGAACCCAGGTTGAGGACTACACCCAGCCACTGGTTGAGGTGCTGCAGACCACAACTTCAGAGGGTCCCTTCATAATGGGTTTGGTCTGCATTGAGTGCATTCTCCCAGAGTCAGGAATAGAGGAACTTCTCCATCAAGCAGTGTGTACTCACAGTGATATTGCAAAACTAACCATTTCCTTTAATAACTTAAATGTGAGGAATTTGTGAAAAAGAAATATTGAAACTTTGCCTTTTCCACAGGTGCAGGGCAGTGTGTCCTGTGCCCCACACATGAGTATCCTAACAGTGAGAGGACTCACTGCCTCCCCAAGATGGTGACCTTCCTGGCTTATCAAGATCCCCTGGGCATGGCGCTGGCCTGCACGGCTCTCTGCCTCTCTGCACTCACAGTTGCTGTACTTGGGGTCTTCGTGAGGCACCAACACACTCCCATAGTCAAGGCCAACAACCGGACTCTCAGCTACATCCTGCTCATCTCCCTCACCTTCTGTTTCCTCTGCTCCCTGCTCTTCATTGGCCGTCCCAACACAGCCATCTGCACCCTGCAGCCAATAGCATTTGGCATGGTGTTCTCTGTGGCTGTTTCCACTGTCTTGGCCAAAACTGTCACTGTGATCCTGGCCTTCAAGGTCACTGCCCCAGGGAGAAGGATGAGGCGGTTGCTGGTGTCAGGGGCACCTAACTACATCATTCCCAGCTGTTCCCTGATCCAGCTGACTCTCTGTGGAGTCTGGCTGGGCATCTCTCCTCCCTTTGTGGACTCAGACACACACTCTGAACATGGTCACATTATCATCACCTGCAACAAGGGCTCGGTCACTGCCTTCTACTGTGGTCTGGGATACCTGGGCTCCCTGGCTCTGGGGACTTTCATGGTGGCCTTCCTGGCCAGGAACCTGCCTGACACCTTCAATGAAGCCAAGTTCCTGACCTTCAGCATGCTGGTGTTCTGCAGTGTCTGGCTCACCTTCCTCCCTGTGCACCACAGCACCAAGGGCAAGGTCATGGTGGCCGTGGAGGTCTTCTCCATCCTGGCCTCCAGTGCTGGGCTCCTGGGCTGCATCTTTGCCCCCAAGTGCTATGTTATTTTACTGAGGCCAGGTAGGAGCTCCCTACGTGGGTTCAGAGATAAAACTCTTTGTGGGAGTAATAAACCTTCTTGAGTTTGTTTTTGAAAATCAAGTATGGGAAGATAAGTCTATACCCTAACAACAGGTTGATATTGGATTTATACATGAGATTTCTTCAATGAACCAGCAATCCACACCCATTTTCTGCAGTAATGACAGTTGCCCTACCTGCATGTATCTCTTTTTCCCATGGACTTGCACTTGAAGTGATTTTTATTCACCAAATCTGCAATGCATCCTGCAGCTCCTGCTCATCTGTGGACTTCCCACCTGCATGTTGGCTTCCGTTTGACTCCTTCACTGACTTTAGTCATACATAATTTGTCCTAAATTCCTCCAGGCTGTTTGCTCTATTTTAAAAACCCCCTGTGTGTTTCTGTGATTTCTTTTTCTATCAAATATGTAATATATTTTATTTACTAAGTAGAGTATGTTTTGGAAATGGCTAATATATTTCTTCTTATTTTTGTCTTTTTCAGAATCTTTGAGATCATTTTGCAGAATTTTCCTTTCATGTGTCCCTTAGAATTTTAGAGTCATTTTGTCACGGGTTGTAAGAAACATGATTCATATTGGACTAGCAATTTATTGACTTCATACTTTCATATTTGAATCCAAATTATAAATGCACAACAATTAGTTTTATTACCCTTGTCAGATAATTACATCTTTCCTTTGACCCTTTCTCTTTACCATTTGCTCATAAAATATGTGCATCTCCATGATTTGCAACAGTGTATATAAATACAGGTATTTATATAGGTAACTATATTATATAAATTCATAGAGAGCACCTTTGCAATAGATTAGCTTATATGTGGATATCCTACATATTCTATGAATTAATAGAGAACAATTTTTTTCTGCTAGATTTTCAGTTTCATTATATTGTAAAAGGAAAGCATTCTTTCTTGTACCACACTCATACCACCTTCTTGCTCTTATATTTGGACTGATGGCTTGTTGGGGTGTCTTTAGGCACATGACCTTGTTCGCAGCTTTATCTCATCTCTCCCATTCATTAATCACCTTCATTCTTTTAGTGCTTATATGTAATATGTTGCCTAATAGTGTAGGTGATCATGGGATTCATCTACTTTAATATTCACTGGGAAAGTTGTCAAAATATTTACCATAAAATATAGTGCACATTTTACACTTTGTGGCATATCCTTTATCCAATGAAAACATGTTCTTCCATTAAAAATTGATCAGAATTCATGAATATTTGATTGAATGGTTTCCTGGCTTCCTTGACACAATTTTTCTCCTACACCTCTCAATTTTATGAATTTCATTGATCATTGTGACTCTTTGCTCTTGAGTAAAGACTTGATTGCTCATGGGGTGCAGTTTCTTCATGAGATGATCTATTTTTTATGCACATGTTTACACCCATTGTGAATAAATCGATTGTCATTTCCATTTGTTGTACCATCCCTTTTGGATTTTTAGGAATACCTATTCAAAAGAGTGTTTCTTCTCTCTTGGCAAAAGTATCTCCTGTGGACAAAGTATGAGACGAGTTCATAAACCAATGCCTTGAGGATTCAGGAAAGAGGGGAGGTGGACAGAATGACAAATGGGGAGGGTAAAGTAGTGGGAAAAAATAGACATGAGACTGAACAGGTTAGATAGGTAGTGAAGTAGCAGTTGGATAGACATGACAGCTTTCTCTGTAGGTTTGGAACAAAGACAGATCCAGTGATGCCCCATAAACAATATCATACATTTAAGTGAGAACATCCAGTTTATATTAATTATAAGTAATGGAAACTCAAACATAAATTGAGTCAACAAAATGAGAATATATTCATATCTATAAATTGCAGCGTTCCATGCCCCAAGCAGAAAATTCATTGTCCTTCTTGTGCCCATTCAATCACATGCTCATTTAGGATCTCTTCACTGCACCAGGCAGAAGGGTATCAGATAAGGAGAAGAGTCCTCATGTCTGGACCAACCACTGTGATTAACCACACCTAAACTCCAGGGTTGCTACAGTGAGAAAAAGTAATTCACACCCACATACCTGGTTATTAAAAGAGTAAGAAGAGAATAATAATCTTTGGGAGAGAGCTGTAATTATCCACAGTACCCATGTTAATCTTGGAGGACTTATCCACAATATTCACACCACATGTGGAATGGCCCTGAAGGGCATCACATTGTGCTCCACACATGTTGCCTTTGTGTTTCACACAAAAATGATAATTGGATTTCAGCATGGTGGAACACACCTGTACGTCCAGAGATGTGGTTGACTGAGGCAGAAGATCTCATTGAGAGGCCAGCCTCGGCAATTTAGCAAAACCTTGTATGAAATTTAAAACAATAAAAAGTCTGAGATGTGGATCAGTGGTGGAATGCCCGTGGGTTCACACCCCAGTACCAGAAAGAAGGAGAAAAGACAATTCCCACTCCTGAATCTTTGCACATTGGAAAGAAGGTAAAAGACAACAAAGAAGAGATGGAAAAGAGCAAGTGGTTCACAATTCAGGAGAAAAGAATCTCAATACAGGAAACTGAAAATGACTCATGTGGACCAGTAAACATTGGATTCCTAGGTGGATTTTAGGCTTGAAAATTTTATGAAAAATGACACAAAAATGGCCAAAACACATAAGAGTTGTTGAAAATCTTTAAATCAAACTTGAGACATGTCTTTTGATGTCCTAGAAGAGGTAACAGTGAACTCTACTTGGATTGTACTCATATATTGGAAGCCTGGTCTTTAATGGGGCCGTGTTTGATGGCACTTCATGAGGAACACTTGGGACAGGGTGTCACAGCCCTCATGAATGAATTAAGGCAATGGAATAACCAACTTTTCCTCAGTGAGACAAATTTCCTGAGAAAAGAGACGTAAAGGAGGTGTAACTTATTTTTGCTCAGGTCCAATAAGTATCAACCCAGGGTCATCTAGTGCCATTTTCCCTGTGATGAGGCAGAAAGATGTGGCAGGGACTCAGCTGTTTATCTCACAGCAGGCAGGAAGGAAAATGGATCTGGTGACAAGATATGCCCTCACAGACATGCCACCACTCATTACATTCTCCAACTGCTCCAGCATCCAGAGTTCCCTGACCTCTCCATAGCACCACCAGCTGAGAACCAGCCTTCAACACAGGAGGCCACAGGGATTTTCAACATCTCAAACACAGTTCTCTGCCCCTGGACCCAAAACACTCATGCCCATCACATTCTGAACATTTGCATTCAGTCCATCATGCAGAGTCTCCCCATAGTCTTAACATTCCAGCATTGTTCAAATGTCCAAATCCAAAGACTGCTCTGAGACTCAAAACAAACTTTAGCTGTGAGCCCCTAAAGCATTTTTAGAAGGTGCATATCTCCAACATACGATGGCATGTGATAAACATTCCATTCCTAATGGAAACCACACAATACCAATTAGAATTAGCCCAGAACAAGGCCAAAAGTCAGCAGAGCAAACATCCAATCCTTTCCCTGCAATTCTGGCATCCAGAGCATGTGGTGGTGGGATGTTGAACTCAAAGGTCTTGGGTAGCTCTGACCCTATAGACTTTCTGGCTGAAACTCATGTGGTCATTCCCTTGACCTAGCTCTGCTTGTCTTCTGTAATTTTTCTCAGCAGCAGTTCCACATTCCTGGTATCTCTTAACTCCCTGGGATCTCCTCTTTAGTATTAGCTCACGCACATCTGTATGCATCACCCTCTCAGGATGATGTATGAATTCCCTGCAGGAATTCCTACCCTGCAACAATTTGCCTGGCCTCCCTGGCCTTTCTTGAGGTCTAGATAAAAGGTTCGATTGACCATAATACTCTCATTCCTAATGTCTTCAAAACAAGCAACATGTGGATACTGTCAAGATTTGTTGGTAAAAGGAGCAGTGACCTGGTCCTCTCAGACCAGCGATAAGCATCCTCTGGTAACTGCATGGCGGAACATGGTGAAATGATTCCTGGGAAAACAAATTCCTAGGTGACTCTGTGGGGGCAGGACTCTCTCTTCCTACAGCAAAGTCATTCAGATAGGTCACTCATTGATATCCTAGAGCCTGTAGTTAACGGGTACAGAGATCAGTACTGAGATGCCCTCATGGTATCTTCCCTATTGTCCCAGTGCAAAGATCTCAGCTTCTTTTCAATGGCGCTAATCTTTGAAACCACACCCTACCTGACCTCCACCTTACATGTGGTCCTTTTCTGGCCAAACTGCAAGTGCTTCAGATCTTTCTCATCTGCTTTGCTTCCAATTCTTAGTGTAAATTTGGCTAAAAGCAACCAGAAACTCCCAAGCCACTGCCTGAATGCTGTTCTTCCTTGACTTTTCTTCTGCCATAATCTTCAGTCTAAAACTCCTAAGCTCAGCTTCACAGAGTCTCAGGACATGGGTACAATGTAGACAAGTTCCTTGCCAGAATCTAACACAAATGGCCTCTAGTCTAATCCTCAAGACAGTCCTCATTTCCATCTAAAATCTCCTAGGCATAGTCTTTACTGTGACATTGTGGTCAGCATTCAGCTCATCCAAGCTCACACCAGAAACATCTCTTAAGTTTTATCCACAATATTCTAGCCCTTTTCTATTCTGCAACTTCAAATGGTTTATGGAAAAAGTTTGGAAATAAAACATTTTCAAATACGATCATTTTCTGCATCTTTCAAGGTACATGGTCAGATAGTCATGGCAACAACCCCAGTCGTACCTACTTGCTGTTACCAAGATTTCGACACTGTGACATTCTACCTGAGCAAAGATAATTGAAAGAGGAGCAATTTATTTTGGAGAGCTTTCTGTCCATGAATGACAGGCTCCATTATCTCTGGGCATGTGGTCAAACAGAACTACAGGCAGAATTATGGTAGAGTAAAGCTGCTGTCCTTATGGTGACTGGGAGTCAAGAGGGCATGGGTGATGGACCTGAGACAAATGGACACTTCCAGGGGAAGCCTCCAGTTACCTCCTCCCTCCAGTTTTGTTCCACTTCCTAATGTTCTACTACCTCTCAGCAGCACCATGTGAACAACATTTGTGGAACATTCCCTTTTCACAGGCCTGCACTTCCCACCATGGGAATGAGTCATTACCAAGCAATGCCCCTCATATCTTGTCCTTTGACTGTGGCCACGTTTTCTTTTCATATCATATGCATCCATGACCATACATTATTCAGCACGTTATTACACACCATGAGGCCCTCAGATGAGCAATCTCACTTTGGGCTTTCAGCCTCCAGATGTGTGAACTAAGTGATCCTTTCCTTTTACTTATGACCCAGTTTCAGGTTTTGTGTTAAAGCAACACAAAATGGGCTAACACACAGAGAATTGAAAATACCAACTGGTGTTAATGATATGAAGGAAATAGCAGTCTTTGAAAATCAATATACATGTCTTTTATTTTTTAAGTTCATCATTGACTTACCATATGATCAAGAATCATGAAAGAATATAACCACAAAAGGTTTCTATTACAAGGATCATAAAATCTTCAAGATAGCAGAAATTTGGAAATAACCGAAATGTCCATGAGCAGGAGGGTATAAAACAACATCATGGTATACGGGGTAATGGAATGCCCCTCAGCAATGGACAGGAACAGTATTATTTATGTACATGAAAGAGGTGACTTCCAAAATCACCATGTTGAGAGAGAAAGCAGACACTAGGAGAGCATGTGGTAGGGTCCCTTGTGTGTGAATGTTAAGAACAGATGAAATCAACTAGTGTGACAGGAATCTGAGCAACAGTGATTTCGAGTGCTGGGACAGAGGGAAGAGGGTCAAAATGAACCATGCAATCCCTCAGGGTGATGAACACTCTTCTTTCTCTTCTTCATACATAGCCTTGATTTAATTGAGGAACACTCCTCTGTATCCAATCTGCTGAGGGCTTTTATCAAATGGTTTTTGTGCACCTGTTGAGATGATCACAAGGATTGTGTTCAGAATTTAATTGGAGAGTGTAATCCATTCATACTCTGGATTATTATTGATATGAAATGACTTCTGATATTTTGTTATTTTTTTCACTTTTCTTGTGTGCTTTGGTCTCCTCTTCCTCTCTTGTGGTTCATCTTTGTGAATTGTGAATTAAGAAATTTTGATGTTTCTCTTTCATTTTTCTGAATCTTCTCTAGTAAGGACCTTTGTAATTTCTTGTGTTTTCATGATGATAATTTCTTACTTTTGCTTCTAGATTCAGTATTACCTGAAGCATTTCTTCTGAGGCTATTTTGCAGTGATGATTTCTTCCAGTACCTGCTTGTCTTGGCGAGATAGCATTTTTCCTTCATTTCTAAAGCACAGTTTGTGGGGTATAGTATTCTTGGTTGGAAGTTTATGTCATTCAGGATCCTGAATGCATCATTCTACTCTCTCCTGGCTTGTCATGTTTCTGCTGAGAATCTGCTGTTAGTCTACTAGAGATTCCCTTTTATGTGTCTTGAAACTTTCCTTTTGATGTTTTGAAAATTCTCCCTTTGTTTTCAATTTTTGACCATTTGGCAGTAGGATGCCTGAGACAGGACCCTTGTTGGTCAAAGATAATTAAGGTCCATTGAGCATCTTTGACTTGGATGTCTATATTTTCCCCCAAATTTGGAAGACTTTCAGTCATTATTATAAAAATATAGTTACACTGTGACTTTCCTCTGTTATCATTCCAAAAAGCTCATTGTTCACCAAATGTTGTCCCCAAACTCTCATTGGCTCTCTTCAGTTTTCTTTGTTTAAAAATTTTTTTTTAAAATTCTGACCGGGTAATTTCAAATGACCTATCTTGTAGTTGAGATATTCATTGTTCTGCTTCTTATACTCTTCTGTTGTGGTTCTTAACTATATATTTGATTTCATTGAGTTTTTCCAGTTCCAATATTTTAGTTTGCTGCTTTTTATGACATATCTCTTTTCTCCATTTCCATTCAAATGATGTATTGTTTCAATCTTGTGATTGAATTGTGGATGATCTCTCATATTTCATTGTTTTTTCTTAAAAATAGTATTTTGCTTATTTTCTCAAGCAATTCATTCATACCCCTTTCTAAAGAATATGTTGCTAGAAAGTTATTGTCATGGTACCTTGGTTTTTCTTGATTTTGTTCCTAAAAATGTATTTGTGTGTCTAATGTACCAATTACATCTACTAATTTTTTTTTTTGTATCAGGAATTAAACCCATGGTGCCTAAACACTGAACCATATCCCTGCCCTTTTTTATTTTTTATTTTAAGGCAGGTTTGCCTTAAGTTGCTTAGGGCCTCACCAAGTTTCTGAATCTGGAATCAAATTAGTAATCCTCCTGTTAAGCCTCCCATGTTCTGAGATTACAGTGTGCACCACTATAACCATCTATTCTCCCAGTTTTATATAATGACTGTTGTAGTAAAAGTCCATCCTGTACTTGTGATCTGAGGTTTCAGTTGGGTGGACTAAGTTGTACTTGGTTCCATGTGAGCACAGTAGTGCTGTCCCCAGGTACCTTCCCCAATAGTGACCAACATTAGCTATGCCTGTGGTGACTCACTAGTCCCAACTGACGTGGTTTGTGTGATTATTTTATGGGTTGGGATGTAGTTTCCTGGACATGGTGGCAACCCATGGTGTGACATTTACATCTCCAGGTGCAGGTTGCTGTCAGTTTGGGTGGATCACTTGGTTGAGCTCACTCTAGCAGGCCTGGGCACATTAAGTACACAGTGTGAGAAAGTAGAGGCAGGATGTCTTGATTGAGGTGTCTGAGGCCTGTGGATTGGCAGAGATGAGCCCATGGCACAGGCAGGCTCCATTCAGTGCCCGAGTACTGTGAGTTTGTCCTCATGGAGGTTCCGGAGGCCAAGTAGCTGAGATCAAGCTGGTTAGCTACTTGCATATGACACAAGAGGGAGAGAAATGTCCTCCCAGCTGCTTCTTGGCACATTTTCAGACCAAATCATGTGGAGTATGCTTCTCAGGTGCTATGGAGGCCATAGGTGGGTCAGCAGAGCTGCCAGGAAGATCAATGAGACTAAGGGATGGTTGGAAGATGGTATAAAGCTTTCTGGGCCATGAGTGCATGAACTCAGTGAAGGAGTTTCTCACTGGGCCACAGAATGCTAAGCTCCTCAAGGTGAACTTCTGGTATGCTGTTCATGGGCTGCAAGTGTCTGGACAGGTCACCTGCGTAATGCAGGAGGTATGGCAGTCCTCCTCACATACTTTGCAAGGTTGAAATTGAGTAGTCTGAAGCCCAAGCTAGAGGGAAAAAGCCCTGTGGATGCTTCCTACATCATCGGTCAGGGAGGTCCTAAGTGGACACTGTTGCACAGGGCTTAGCTAGCAGAGGGTGCAACATGAACTGCATCCTTTCTCTTTGAAAATGCAGCAGTGTGGACCCCTCAGTAGCTCCTACCAACTGAACTGAGATCCTCTGAAGTCCAAAGACATCTAAACAAGAACACTTCTGGAGTCTCAGCACAGAGCAGGTATTGCTTGGTCCTCCAGCTGACCCGTCTTCCACCGTTGAAATGCCATTTTTGATCAGGATTGATCTGAAGTGCAGAGATGGGACAGGGATGCCATGTGCTTTCTTCCTCAACTCACAAAGCGCTGCAGCGTCGCTGTGACCTCCTTCCTCCACTCCAGTTTTCACCCTCAATTGGGGAACAACAGCTATTGGCTCCTCTTCGTGGTCTTTATTTGTAAAGGGAAGCACACCTGGATTCACTCTCTCACCTTCTGACATGACTTCAAAGGCAGGACATCTGAGTTTCAGCAAATACACTGAAAACACACAGTGAATCTCTTTTAATAAATGACCCTGAGCAAGCTTTAACCCAAATACAGATTTGGATCTTTGTTTTAAACACTAAACAAAAATAAAACTCAAGTGTGCAGGGGACGCACCCTAATGGTGGCTGCACCCTCGTGGCAACCTCCTCCTTATACGTGGCACTGCCTGATCCACCAAAGTTTACCTGGACTTCTTCGTACTTCCACTCTCCCCCGAAACCTGAGTTCTTACCCAGCAACTCCCTGTTTGGCATGCTCATCTCCACCCTCTACTGTCAGGGATTGGTTAGCAGCAGTTCTGTGAACGTGATCAGCTCGCGGCTGCCATTTAGTCCTCTGGGACTTTCCCCTGTGTGAATCCCCCATGTCTTGCTGACCTTTAAGCTAATTGGTTCCCACCTAGTCCCCACCCTACATAAAAGCTGTGTAACTTCCTCAATAAATGAGTTCCTGCTGTGCTTCCTGCGCTGACAGACCTCCCGGCTCTGGTGGGTTTCCATTGCCATCGACACTCATCATCCTGCTGGGCCCTGTATTCTCCTCAGGTAGACCCTGAGGAGATACATCAGACCTTGTTGCTCGACAGGGAGCACAAGTGAATTAAAGCACTCTAAACAAACAAACAAAAAAAACTCAAGTGATTTAAAGACTGAACTTAAACTTACTGGAGTCAAACCTGGGGGTATAGCTCCATGACATGGGTCTGGGAAAAGGCATTTAGGATGTGATCCACCCCAAAATCCACCAAAAACATAAATATGAAAATGAGATTGCTTCAAATTGAAAAGTTTCTACATAGCAAAGGAAATAATCACCAGAGTGAGATATAGCATACAGCTTGAGAAAATATATGGCCTATCACAATATTATGACCTTGTCATTGCAGCATTATGATTAGCATAGTGACTGGATTCAATGTGGTATATTCCCACATACAAGGACACAATTTTGGTAGATTCCATTCCCCAGTAGCTCTCCTCACTCCATGGTACATCTTGCTCAACTCCACCCGTGTCCACCCATCTCCTGTCTGATTTCTTGAGGTCATTTCTTAAAGTTTTTTCTCTCTTTCACCTATGAGATAAAACTTTTCCTCAGTCTAGCTTGTTTCACTCAACATGATACTCTCTATTTCCATCCATTTTCTTCCAAATGACATAATTCATTCTTCTTTATAGCTGAACAAAACTCCATTGGCTCAGTATGCCACCTTTTCCTCATCTGTGCATAGGTTGCTAGGCAATTCTATATTTGCTCCATAACCTGGCTATTGTGAATTGCATGGGTATGCTTGCATCACTAGAGTATGCTGACTTTACTTCTTTTGGAAAAACACTGAAGAGGGCTATAACTGGGTTATATGAAGTTCCATTCTTAGTCTTTGGAGGAACGACCACTCTAAATCCATAGTGACTGTCTTCATATACAATCGCCCAGCAACATCACATAACTATCCTTTATCTCCCATGTCTTTGCCAGCATTTATTATTATTACATAATCCTGAACTGCTAATAATAATCTCAATGTAGTTTCCTTGCAATTCCCTGATTGCTAAGGATGTTCTTAAGGTTGTTGAATATGTCCTCAGATATTTGTTGAAATTTTTAACACCTTGTTTTGACAAAAGTTTAGTTCATTTGCTCATTTATTGATTGTGTTATTGGGGATGTTAAATTTTTTGAGTTCTCTATATATTCTGGATATTAATCCCCTCTCAGAGAGTAGCAAGAAAGATTTTCTCCCAGTCTCCCATTTTGTGGGCTCTCTTAACAGTCTTGTTTCCTGTGCTGTGCACAACCTTTTTAATTTGGTGCCATCCACTCTTAATTCTTGGTATGATTTCTTGAGCTTTATGAGTCCTTTTGAGGAAGTCAATGCCTACACCTCTGTATTGGAATGTTGACCCTATATTTTCTTCTAGGTGTTGCAGTTTCTGGTCTGATTACTGGTACTTTGATCCTTTTTTATTTGACTTTTGTTCAGGATGATAGGGATCTGGTTTCCTTCTTCCACATGTAGATATCAAATTTCCCCAATGGCTTTTTTTTTAAATGATGTGTTTTCTTCCATTCATGTTTTCCCTGCCCTTGTCAATGATCAGATGACTATTTCAGTGTGGGTTTTTCACTGTGCATTCTACCCTCATACACTGGTACACATTGTGTCTGAATGCCAGCGCCACTC
Source organism: Sciurus carolinensis (assembly GCF_902686445.1). Lineage (NCBI taxonomy): Eukaryota > Metazoa > Chordata > Mammalia > Rodentia > Sciuridae > Sciurus > Sciurus carolinensis. Next base: position 8,464,048 of record NC_062229.1, read on the forward strand.
AGTCTTTGACACTACAACTCTGTGGTCTAATTTGAAATCAGGCATTGAGATGTGTTTTTATAGCCTTAGGATTTCTTTGGCTATTCTAGGAATTTTGTTGTACCATATGAATTTTTTGACTGTTCTTCTACTTCTGAGAAACAGGTCATTAGTATTTTGATGGGGACTGTATTAAACATAAATAACACTTTTGTTAATATGGTCACTTTAGCAATGTTAATTCTGCCTGTCCACAAACTTGGTAGTTCTTCCACCTCCTAGTGCCTTCCTCTATGCCTTTTCTCACTTTCTGACATTTTCATTGGAGAGTTATTTCACCTCTTCAATTATATTAATCCCTGGGTTTCTGATTCCTCATTACTTTTTCAGTGGTTTTCATATTCGTGCTTAGAAAAACTATTGATTCTTTTGATTTTGTATCCTACTATTGTGATGAATCTCTTAGTCATTTCGAGGACATTTCTGCTAAAGTTTTTTAGACCTTCTACATACACAATCACATTATCTGTAAACCTGCTTGAATTCCATCTTCTGACTGATTGTTCTTCCTAGAATTTCAAGAACTATATGGAATAAGCGTGGTGGGATGGACATCTAGGACTTGGTCTGATTTGACAGGAAATGCTTTCAGCTTTTCTCTGTTTACTAGGATGTAGACTTTGAGTTTATGAAATGTAGCCTTTATGGTGTTGAGGGAAGCCCTTCTATCCCTGGTTTCACTGGTGTTCTTCACATGACTGGTTGATGAATTCTATCAAAGGATTTTTTGCCTCTATTGAGATGATCACATGATTTTTGTCCCAAATTTGATTCATTTGATGAATTACACAGGAATTGATCTTCAAATAATGAACAATCATTGCAGCTCTGATATGAAGCCAACTTCACTACTATGTGCTATCTTATTAATATGTTCATGAATATGGTTTCCGAATATTTTCTTGAAGATTCTTATGTCTATCTTCATCTGGGATATTGATCTACAGCTTTCTTTCCGTGCATATGTCCTTGTCTGTATTTGGTGCTAGGGTGATATTGGCTCCATTGAGAAAGTTGGAATGTCCACTTTCTTTTTCATGGAATAATTTGAGGAGCATTGGTATGAGTTTTTTAAGTTCTGGTAGAACACATTTGAAAATCCATCTCGTCCTGGGCTTCATTGTTGTTGTTTCTGTTTGCGGACTATTTACTCTGATTCAATCCCATTGCTTTTTATTGATCTCATTAGATCTTCTTTATCCTCTTAGTTCAACTTTGGGAGGTCATAGGGATCACAGATGAACTTAGGGAAGAAATTTAAATTTTTATTACTATAGTGTAGTTATACATAATAGTGAATTTCATTTTGACATAACCATACATGCATAGAATATAATATGCTCCATTTAAGTTCCAGTAGTTCCTCCTTCTCTCCCTCCATCCCCCCTCTTTTTTACTGCAGGTTGTTTATAGTGACACACTGTAAATATGTTTCTAAGAGCAAAGTGTATACCTATGAATGCCTACATTAAAGAAAATAGATTCCTAATAAACCTCCTTAAGATGTATCTCAATTTTCTATAAAAATAAGAACAAATCAATTAAAAGTGAGGAAGATAATTAAGATCAGAGCTGATCAGAGAATAAATAAACAATATGCAGTATTGATTTAACAGAGAGGTGGTTCTTTGAATAAAAATAAACAAGAATGGTAAAACGTCACCCAATAGAAGAAAAGGAGAGAAGACCCAAATTAAGAAAACTAGACATGAAATAAGAGACCACCACAGAAATAACTGAAATACACAGGGTTATTAGGGGCTATTTTTAAACCTACATTCCAATAAATTAAAAAATCTGGAAGAAACATACAAATTTCTAGACACATAAAACCTACCAAAACTGAACAAAGAGGAATTGAAAACCTATAAGACCTGTAATGGGTGATTAGGGTGAACCAGTTCTGTGGCCTTTCATCAGTGGTGCACCACATTTTAACATGAGTATCACCAGATTATACTAGAGGTAACTATTTCTAGCACCTAGGGACTTTATCAGAATATCAAGGGGGGAAGTGTTCCTCATGTGTCTGTAAGCAAATCTATCCTGTGCTGTCAGATGTATAAAAGTATAGCACATGTAATTAGTATGGTGCATAACACTTGATGATGTGACTCTCTTACTGATTAATGTGATTTCTATGTGATACTTTTCATCCTTCTACCTACATATTCCTTCTCCTTATGTAAAAAATGACTCCTTGTAACATAGATTGCCATGATCCCCTGCAGTGCCCACCTGAATTGCATGTTACTCTGTTTCCTGACAGCATCGTTTTCTCTCCTGCTTGATTCTGTTGTTGGGTTCCTCATGGCTCTGGGTGCAACAGGCTGCACCACATATATACACACCACAGAGCCTCAGTACAGAGTCAGATGTACCATCTAGATATATTTAAGGAGTGTCTGAGAGGTTCAAACAGCAATGAAAATGCACAACATATGTCACAGAATATATCCCAGCACACATCACTGGATTGGCAAACAGTACATATAATAAGGCATTAATACCCAAAGTGGAAAAGGAACTGAGACAATTCAATAGTAGGAAAACAAACAACCCAATGGCAAAAAATGGCAAGTGGCCTGAATAGACATTTCTCAAAACAAGACGTAGAAAGGGCCAATAGGTACATTTACAAATATTCAACAGCAATCATCATGAAAAATGCATAATAAATTGGAAGTTGTCACCTTATTCCTCATACTATGGTTATTATCAAAAGCACAAATGTTGAGAAACTGTTAGTTTAGATGTAGAGATAACTCTTCCAAACTGCTGAGAGGAATATAAAGCAACACATTCATTGTGAACAACAGTGTGTTTTCCCAAAAATCTCACAATAGAACTCCCCTGTGATAAAGCACACCCACTACATTGTATATACATGCAGAGTGTGAGATCCTTATGACCAAGAGACATCCATCCCCCCACGTCCACTGCAGCACAGTGTGCAACACCCAGGAAGTAGAATCCACTGGAGTGTGCATCAGCAGAATAATGCATGATGAAGAGGCACGTTCATTATGCCCTGGGAAGTGGGATGCACCTAATCCTCCACAGAAGGAGGAGACCCTGTCACCTGTAGTCAGCAATGATGAATGAGGAGACACTGTGTTCAGTGAAATAAGCCAGGTTGAGAAACACAAGTACCCCTCACCACACTCATGCAGGGATATAAAAGTCAAACTCAGAAGCAGAGTCAGATGGTGGTGGCCAGAGGCTAAGCAGGAGGGCGCTGGGGAAATACAGGGAAAGGAAGCAAACTTTCAATTATCCAGGAGGAACAAGTTCAGGAGATCTGCTAGCATGCTCAGGACAGCTAGTGGAAAATATTTTACACTTAAAACATGCTGAGAGCAGATGTCAGTGTTTGTGTCATAAATAATAATTATGGGAGGAAATGCTTCTGTTAAATAGCTTGACATAGTCATTCCTAAGCACATATATATCATCTCAAATCATCTTCTGTAAACCAAAATATACACCATTTATACTGGTCAACAACAATTTAAAATAAAAACAAAAAATAAGAAAGTACTATCAAAAAACTTTTCCAAAAACAATGGCATCAGAAGAACGTGACAGGGGAGAGGAGGGCTGTGTGTAAAAAAGCAGGGCTTTGAGGCTGCATCACATGAAGCCAGGAAATGAGGAGACTGGGGCAGGGATTCTCATGAGTCAGAGCTCAGAGCATCAGGCTCAGGGGTCACTAGGTTCAGTTCTGTGAAGAGGTTGAGGTCAGCCTCCCATCCTGTCCTCAGCCCAGCCTATGCCCTGTCAATCAGAAGCCCTTTATTCCAGGAGGACACGGAGGCCTGATGGTGCTGTTAGAGGTGGTGGTCAAGGCCTGCAGGGGTTGCACAGGAAGTCTTCACTGACTGACCTCCGCCCTCACCATCCTACTAACGCATCATGTGCAAGGGCCTCCTGGGTGCTTGGTTCATTCCAACACCAGCTCATTCAGACTGGCCCAATTCCTCAGATCAGGCTTCTGACACAACCACCCCTGGTCCCTGAGGCCACAGGGTTGCACCAGCCACTGTCTCAGGACCCCAGGGCCCCAATGCCCTGTTGGAACCTGATGAAATCCTAGGCCCCACAGGAGGAGTGACAAACATGTTTTTCAAGTGCATTTGTCATCAAGTTGCAGGGTGTCAGGTGCAGAGCCTTGGGCACTGTTCCCCAGAGGTCCTGGATGGACTGAAGGGAAGCAGAGAAAAGACAGGGAGCCAGAGCTGCTCTGACCACAGGACACTAAGTGTGAGGTCTCTGCACCAAGTCTGCCTTAATAACCCCCTTGCTCCTGGCTGTGCAGGGTCTGGTCAGCTGCTCCTGCACCCAGCATGAAGGCATGGAGTGAGGGGATTTCCTGTGCCCTACTCAGGGACTGACCCTCCCTGCAGAGGCTGAGAGGGTAGACGTGATCCAGCTGCAGCTTCCCACCTCACACTCTGCCCAGGTCTTTGTCTCTGTTTGGGCAGAGCCAGGCATGGTGTTCTTCCTGAGCCTTCTCTTCCTGCTCCTGCAGCCTGCACACACAACACTGGTGAAAGTTAAGAATTGCTTAGGATATTTGAGGCCGACTGTCTTCAGAGATGGAGACCTGGTCCTGGGTGGGTTTTTCCCCCTTTACAACATGAACCAGGACTCTGAGATATCCCGGATATCCTTTTTACTCCAACCAAAGACTGACGTGAGAGCCATCAGGTGAGTTTCTAGACGGTGTGGGTGTATTAGGTGTGGTCATGATTTTGTGTAAGTGTATATGCTTGTGTATGTGTGTGTCTGCGTGTGCGTGTGTGTTCCTCATAGGAGTTTTGAAAATTGTGCACAGTCATGACAGAAACATAGAACAGTGAATTCTGAGATTCTTTCCTTCTCTTTTTGGTTTTATTATGTGCATTATAATTACACATTATAGTGGGATTTATTTTGAGTATTCATAAAAGCATACAATATGATTTTCTCCATTTCATTTGTCTTTTATATTTCTACAACATTCCATTTTCATCTTCTGCTCTATGATATGCCTTCCATTTTGATGAGATCTCCCCACATTTCTCTTCCTTTTTCCTGTTTACCTTCCAAGAATGAAAAAAATATATGACCCTTTACCTCCTGAGTTTGTCTTATTTCACTTAATGTAAAGGTCTCAAGTTCTAACCATTTTCCTGTAAATGGCATAATTATATTTTTCTCTATGGGTGAATAAAACTACATTGTGTCTATGAACCACATTATCTTTCTCCATTCATCCATTAATGGACAACTATGTTGCCTCCACTGTTTAGCTATTGTAAATTGTGCTGCTGTAATCATGTATATGCAGGGCCCTGTAGTAAGATGACTTAAATTCTTTAGAGTAAACATGAAGGAGTGGTGTAGCTGGGTCATATGGTGGCTCCATACCTAGTCTTTTGAGGATCCATACTGATTTCCATAGTGTTTGTACAATTTACAGTCCCATCAACAGTGTAAAAGTGTTCCTTTGCTTCCACCTCCCCTCCAACATTCATTTTTATTCATATTCTTGAGAACTGCCATTCTGACCAGTATGAGATGAAATCTCAACATAGATTTGATTTGAATGTCCATAATTGCTAATGATGTTGAACATTCATTCAAATATTTGTTGGGAGTTTGTATTTCATCTTTTGAGAAGTACCTGCTTAATAAATTTGCACATTTATTAACTGGGTTATTTGTGGTGTTTTGGTGTAAAGTCTTTTGAGTTCTTTATACTTTGTAGATATTCATCCTCTGTCAGGAGTGTAGCTAGCAAAGATGCTGTTCCATTCTGTAGGTTCTCACCTTTGCTAAGCAGAATTTAATGTGATACCATCCCATTATTTCACTCTGGGCATTATTTCCTGAGCTTTTGGATTCCTATTGAGAAAGTCATTGACTGTACCTCTGTGTTGGTGTGTTGACCCTAGGTTTTCTTCTGGAAGTTGCATATTTTCTAACATAATTCCTTGGTCTTTTATCCATTTTGAGTTGACTTTTGCTCAGGGTGAGAAATTAGAGTCTAGTTTCCTCTTCTAATTATGGATAACCAGGTTTGCCAGCATCAGTATTGTTAAAGACTGTCTTTACTCCAGTGAATGTTTTCAGCATCATTGTCAGGGGTCAGATGACTGTAGATATGTGGGTTTGTCTCTGTACCTTCTATTCTCTATCATTTGTCTACATATCTGCTTTTATGCCAGGAAAAAGTGCAGCTTTTGTGACTCTAGCTCTGCAGTATAATAAAGAAGTCAGGTATTGTGATGCCTCCAGCATTGCTCTTTTGGCTTAGAATTGCTTTCAGTATTCTGGGTCTTTTTTTCTCCCAAAAAAAGACTTTGAGACTTTTTATCTTGGTCTTTGAAGAAATTCATTAGTATTTCAATGGTGAGTTCATTGAAACTGTATGTTATGTTAGGTAGTATCGCATTTTAACAATACTAATTCTATCCATGAACATGGGAGGCATTTCTATCTTCTTGTGTTTTCTTTAATTTCTTCTTTCAATGTTCTATAATTTCCATTGTAGACATCTTTAATTTCTTAGTTTTATTCTTAGGTATATCACTTTTCTGAGACTTGTGAGTGTATACATTTTTAAGATATAGGATAGAATTCAGCATCTATTGAGACCACTTCTTCAGGCTGATCCCCTTGATCAAGTACTGGGACCATTGGAGAGAGTTGAATTTTTTCCAAAAGTTGATCTCATAGATTGGGAGAATAGATTGGTGGGTATCAGAGGCTGAGTGAACAAGGACTGGTGAGGTGTGAGACAGTTGCATCAGTGGTACTCAGTTACATTTAGACAAGCTCAATTGTATGGGGTGCTACTTCACAGAAGGATGGTTACAAACAATGATAATGAGCTGTGTCCTTGAATAACTCAAAGGAAGGATTCTGCATGTTCTCACCTTGGAAAGAGAGAAACACTTGAATAGAAGTGTATACTGAACCTAAACATTAAATAATGTGTACATTCATGAAAACATCATCTGATGCCTCATAAATATGTGCACTTTTTATATTTGATCTGCCAACTAAAACAATGTTTAATTTTAAACCTTTAAATATATTTCCTTCATTTAAAAAATCAGAACAAGTAAGAGGACTAAAGATAAAAAGTATTGATTGATTCTTATTAATTTTTAATAATACAAAGATAAAAATTAAGAATGGAACAAATTTCAACAGTATAATTTGTCTACTATATGTAACCAATATCAAATTAGTTCTACATGAACTGAAAGAATATTTTTCTCACTTATTATTATTTTTTATTGTAAAGAAATGGGTTGTTTGATTCATTCTGTTAATTTGTTTCCTCCCCCCAACCCCTCCCACCCCTCTATTCCCTCTATACAGTCCTTTCTTCCTCCATTCTTCCCACCCTCCTTAACCCTAACCCTAAACCTAACCGTAACCCTAACGCTAACCCCTCCCACACCCCATTATATGTCATCATCTGCTTATCAGCGAGATCATTCGTCCTTTGGTTTTTTGAGATTGGTTTATCTCACTTAGCATGATATTCTCCAATTTCATCCATTTGCCTGCAAATACCATCATTTTATCATTCTTTATGGTGGAGTAATATTCCATTGTATATATATGCCACAGTTTCTTTATCCATTAATCAATTGAAGGGCATCTAGGTTGGTTCCACAATCTGGCTATGATGAATTGAGCAACAATGAACATTGATGTGGCTGTATCTCTTCAGTATGATGATTTTAAGTACTTTTGGTATAGGCCAAGGAGTGGGATAGCTGGGTCAAATGGTGGTTCCATTCCATCTTCCTAAGGAATCTCCATACTGCTTTCCAGAGTGGCTACACTAATTTGCAACCCCACCAGCAATGTATGAGTGTACCTTTTCCCCCGCATCCTCGCCAACACCTATTGTTGCTTGTGTTCTTGATAATCACCATTCTAATTGTTGTGAGATGGAAACTTATGGTAGTTTGATTTGAATTTCTCTTACTACTAGAGATTTGAACATTTTTCATATATCTGTTGATTGCTTTTAGATCTTCTTCTGTGAAATGTCTGTTCATTTCCTTAGCCCATTCGTTGATTGGATTATTTGCATTCTTGGTGTAGAGTTTTTTGAGTTCTTTATATATTCTGGAGATTAGTGCTGTATCTGAAGTATGAGTGGCAAAGATATTCTCCCACTCTGTAGGCTCTCTCTTCACATTACTGATAGTTTCCTTTGCTGAGAGAAAGCTATTTAGTTTGAACCTACCCCAGTTGTTGATTCTTGCTTTTATTTCTTGTGCGATGGGAGTCCTGTTAAGGAAGTCTGATCCTAAGCCGACATGTTGAAGATTTGGACCTACTTTTTCTTCTATAAGATGCATGGTCTCTGGTCTGATTATGACTTCCTTGATCCATTTTCAGTGGAGTTTTGTGCAGGGTGAGAGATAGAGGTTTAATATCATTCTGTTGCATATGATTTTCCAGTTTTCCCAGCACCATTTGTTGAAGAGGCTATCTTTTCTCCATTGCATATTTTTGGCCCCTTTGTATAGTATGAGAAAATTGTATTTATTTGGGTTTGTGTCCATCCTCTATTCTGTACCATTGATCTACCTGTCTATTTTGGTACCAATACCATGCCGTTTTTGTTACTATTGCTTTGTAGTAGTGTTGAACATCTGTTATTGCGATACCCCCTCCTTCGCTCTTTCTGGTAAAGATTGCTTTAGCTATTCTGGGTTTCTTATTCTTCTAGATGAATTGCATAATTGCTTGCTCTATTTCTGTAATGTACATCATTGGGACTTTAATTGGAATTGCATTGAATCTGTATAGCACGTTTGGTAGTATGGCCATTTTGACAATATTAATTCTCCCTATCCATGAACATAGGAGATCTTTTCATCTTCTAAGTTTTTCTTTAATTTATATCTTTAGTGTTCTGTAGTTCTCACTGTAGAGGTCTTTCACCTCTTTGGTGAGATTGATTCCCAAGTATTTTTTTTTTCGAGGCTATTGTGAAGGGGGTAGTTATCCTAATGATTCTTTCCAAAGATTCATCACTTATGTATAAAAATGCATTGGATTTATGAACATTGATCTTGTAACCTGCTACTTTACTGAATTCACTTAGGAGTTCTAAAAGTTTTCTGGTGGAATTTCCTGGTTCCTCTAAATATATAATCATGTCATCAGCAAACAGGGATAGATTGATTTCTTCTTTTCCTATTCATATCCGTTTAATTTCTTTGGTTTGTCTTATTGCTCTGGCTAGAGTTTCAAAGACGGGTTGAATAGAAGTGGTGAAAGAGGGCATCCCTGCCTTGTTCCAGTTTTTAGGGGGAATGTTTTCAGTTTTTCACCATTTAGAATAATATTGGCCATGGGCTTAGTGTAGATGACCTTTACAATGTTAAGGAATGTTCCCACTATCCCATTTTTTTCTAGTGTTTTGAGCATGAAGGGGTGATGTATTTTATCGAATGCTTTTTCTGCATCTATTGAAATACTCATGTGATTCTTAACTTTTAATCTGTTGATATGGTGAATGACATTTATTGATTTCTGGATGTTGAACCAACCTTTCATCCCTGAGATAAAACCCACTTGATCATGGTGCACTATCTTTTGAATATATTTTTGTATGCGATTTGCTGAAATTTTGTTGAGAATTTTTGCGTTGATATTCATTAACGGTATTGGTCAGAAATTTTCTTTCCTTGATGTGTCTTTGTCTGGTTTTGATATCAGGGTGATATTTTCTTCATAGAATGAGTTTGGGAGGGTTCCCTCCTCTTGTATTTCATGGAATACTTCAAGGAGTATTGGAATGAGCTCTTCTTTAAAGGTTTTCTAGAACTCAGGTAAGAATCCATCTGGTCCCGGACTTTTCTTTGTTGGAAGGCTTTTGATGACCTCTTCTATTTCATTGCTTGAAATTTTTTTTTATTGTAAACAAATTGGATACATGTTGTTTCTCTGTAAAGGGCATAAAGGGTTACCATTTGTGTAATCATAAATTTACATAGGGTAATGTTGTTTGATTCATTCTGTTATTTTTTCCCTGCCCCCCACCCCTCCCACCCCTCTTTTCCCTCTATGCACTCCTTCCTTCCTCCATTCTTGCCCCCCCCAACCGTAACTCTAACCCTAACACTAACCCCTCCCAGCCCCCATTATGTGTCATCATCCACTTATTAGCGAGATCATTTATCCTTTGGTTTTTTGAGATTGGCTTATCTCACTTAGCATGTTATTCTCCAATTTCATCCATTTGCCTACAAATGCCATAATTTTATTATTCTTTATGGCTTAGTAATATTCCATTGTATATATATATACCACTGTTTCTTTATCCATTCATCATTGAAGGACATATAGGTTGGTTCCACAATTTGGCTATTGTGAACTGAGCAGCTATGATCATTGATGTGGCTGTATCTCTGTAGTATGCTGATTTTAAGTCCTTTGGGTATAGGCCAAGGACTGGGATACCTGGATCAAATGGTGGTTCTATTCCAAGTTTTCTAAGGAGTCTCCGCACTGCTTTCCAGAGTGACTGCACTAATTTGCAGCCCCACCAGCAATGTATGAGTGTACCTTTCTCCCCACATCCTCGCCAACACCTGTTGTTGCTTGTATTCTTGATAATCGCCATTCTAATTGGGGTGAGATGGAATCTTAGGGTGGTTTTGATTTGCATTTCTCTTAGTACTAGAGATGTTGAACATTTTTACATATGTTTGTTGATTGCTTGTACATCTTCTTCTGTGAAGTGTCTATGCATTTCCTTAGCCCATTTGTCGATTGGATTATTTGCATTCTTGGTGTAGAGTTCTTTGAGTTCTTCATAGATTCTGGAGATTAGTGCTCTATCTGTAGTATGATTGGCAAAGATTTTCTCCCACTCTGTAGGCTCTCTCTTTGCATTGCTGATTGTTTCCATTGCTGAGAGAAAGCTTTTTAGTTTGAATCTATCGCAGTTATTGATTCTTGCTTTTATTTCTTGTGGTATGGGAGTCCTGTTGAGGAAGTCTGGTCCTAAGCCGACATGTTGAAGCTCTGGACCTACTTTTTCTTCTATAAGATGCAAGGTCTCTGGTCTGATTCTAAGATCCTTAATCCATTTTGTGTTTAGTTTCGTGCATGGTGAGAGATATGGGTTTAGTTTCATTCTGTTGCATATGGATTTCCAATTCTCCCAGCACCATTTGTTGAAGAGGCTATCTTTTCTCCATTGCATATTTTTGGCCCCTTTGTCTAGTATGAGAAAATTGTATTTATTTGGGTTTGTGTCCGTGTCCTCTATTCTGTACCATTGATCCACCTTTCTATTTTGGTACCAATACCATGCCGTTTTTGTTACTATTGCTTTGTAGTAGAGTTAAAATCTGGTACTGCGATACCCCCTGCTTCACTCTTTCTGCCAAGGATTGCTTTAGCTATTCTGGGTTTTTTATTCTTCCAGATGAATTTCATAATTGCTTGCTCTATTTCTGTAAGGTACATCATATGGATTTTAATTGGAATTGAATGGAATTTGTATAGCACTTTTGGTAGTATGGCCACTTTGGCAATATTTATTCTTCCTATCCAAGAACCTGGGAGATCTTTCCTTCTTCTAAGGTTTCCTTTAATTTCTTTTTTTTTTTTTTTTTTTTTTTTTTTTTTTTTGGGTGCTGGGGATCGAACCCAGGGCCTTGGTGTTTACAAGGCAAGCACTCTACCGACTGAGCTATCTCCCCAGCCCCCTAATTTCTTTCTTTAGTGTTCTGTAGTTCTCAATGTAGAGGTCTTTCACCACTTTTGTGAGATTGATTCCCAAGTATTTTATTTTTTTCAATACTATTGTGAATGGGGTAGTTTTCCTAATTTTTCTTACTGAAGATTCATCAATATGTATAAAAATGCATTAGATTTATGTGCATTGATATTATATCCCACTACTTTACTGAATTCACTTATGAGATCTAAAAGTTTTTTGGTGGGATTTCCTGGTTCCTCTAAGTATATAATCATATCATCAGCAAACAAGGATAGTTTGAGTTCTTCTTTTCCTATTCGTATCCCTTTAATTTTTTTGGTCTTTCTAATTGCTCTGGCTAGTGTTTCAAGGACGATATTGAAAAGAAGTGGTGAAAGAGGGCATCCCTGCCTTGTTCCAATTTTTAGGGGCACTGCTTCACTTTTTCAACATTTAGAATAATATTAGCCATGGGCTTAGCATAGATAGCCTTTAAATGTTAAGGAATGTTCTCACTATCCCTATTTTTTCTAGTGTTTTGAGCATGATGGGATGCTGTATTTTATCAAATGCTTTTTCTTCATCTATTGAAATAATCATGTGATTCTTGACTTTAAGTCTATTGATATGGTGAATGACATTTATTGATTTCCTGATGCTGAACCAACCTTGCATCCCTGGGATGAAACCCACTTGATCATGGTGCACTATCTTTTTAATATGTTTTTGTATGTGATTTGCTAAAATTTTGTTGAGAATTTTTGCGTCGATGTTCATTAAGGATATTGGTCTGAAATGTTCTTTCCTCAATGTGTCGCTGTCTGGTTTATGTATCAGGGTAATATTGGCTTCATAGAATGAGTTTGGGAGGGTTCCCTCCTCTTCTATTTTATGGAATACTTTGAGAAGTATTGGAATGAGCTCTTCTTTGAAGTTTTTGTAGAACTCGACTGAGAACCCATCTGGTCCTGGACTTTTCTTTGTTGGTAGGCTTTTGATGACTTATTCTATTTCATTACTTGAAATTGATCTATTTAAATTGTGTATGTCCTCCTCGTTCAGTTTAGGCAATTCATATGTCTCTAGAAAGCTGTTGATGTCTTCAAAATTTTCTATTTTGTTGGAGTATAGATTTTCAAAATAGCTTCTAATTATGTTTTGTATTTCAATCCTGTCTGTTGTAATATTTCCTTGTTCATTCAGAATTTTAGTGATTTGGGTTTTCTCTCATCTTCTCCTTGTTAAGGGTTTATCAATTTTGTTTATTTTTTCAAAGAACTAACTATGTATTTTGTCAATTTTTTCCATTGTTTCTTTTGTTTCAATTTTGTTGATTTCAGCTCTGAGTTTACCTACTTCCTGTCTTCTACTACGTTTGGTGTTGGTCTGTTCTTCTTTTTCTAGGGCTTTGAGCTGTAGTATGAGGTCGTTTGTTTGTTGAGGTTTACTTCTTTTCTGAATGCGCTCCATGAAATAAATTTTCCTCTAAGTACTGCTTTCATAATGTCCCAGAGATTTTGGTATGATGTGCGTTTGTTCTCATTTACTCTAAGAATTTTTTAATTTCCTTGCTAATGTCTTTTGTTAACCATCCATCATATAATAGCATATTGTTTAATCAATAGGTTTTGGAGTAGTTTCTGTTTTTTACTCTTTCATTTATTTCTAATTTCAATCCATATGATCTGATAGAATACAAGGTAGTGTCTCTTTCTTCTTGTATTTTCTAACAGAAGCCTTGTGGCATAATGTATGTTCTATTTTAGAGAAGGATCCATGTGCTGCTGAGAAGAAAGTGTATTCCCTCTTGGTTGGATGGTTTATTCTATAAATGTCTGTTAAGTCTAAATTTTTGATTGAGTTATTGAGATCTATGGTTTCTGTATTCAATTTTTGTCTGGAAGATCTGTCCAGTAGTGAGAGATGTTTGTTAAAATCACCTAGTATTATTGTGTTATGGTCTATTTGATTTCTGAATTTGAGAAGGATTTGTTTGACATACATGGATAAGGCACTGTTTGGGGCATACATATTTGTGATTGTTATGTCTTGTTGATTTATGCTTCCCTAAAGCAGTATGAAATGTCCTTCTTTATCCCTTCTGACTAACATTGGCTTGAAGTCCACATTATCTGAAATGCGGATGGATACTCAGCTTTTTTTCTGAGTCCATGTGTATGGTTTGTTTTTCCCCATCCTTTCACCTTCAGTCTATGGGTATCTCTTTCTATGAGCTGAGTCACTTGCAGGCAGCATATTGTTTGATTTTTCTTTTTAATCCAATCTGCCAGTCTATGTTTTTTGATTGATGAGTTCAGGCTATTAATTTTCAGGGTTATTATTGAGATATGATTTGTATTCCTGGTCATTTGGCTCATTTTTTAATGTTTTTTTATTTTTTGATACGACTTGGTACCTCCTTTATTTGGCAATTCCTTTAGGATAATTCCTCCCTTTGGTGATTTGCTTCATTTTTTCTCATGTCTTCCTCATGCAATATTTTGCTGATAATGTTCTGTAATGCTGGCTTTCTTTTTCTAAATTCTTTTAGCTTTTGTTTATCATGGAAGGATTTAATTTTGTCATCAAATCTGAAGGTAAGTTTTGCTGGGTATGAAATTCTTAGTTGGCATCCATTTTCTTTGAGGGCTTGGTAAATGTTGTTCCAGGCCCTTCTAACTTTTAGGGTCTGGATTAAAAAAATCTGCTGATATCCCTATTGGTTTCCCCCTTAATGTAACTTGGTTCTTTTCTCTCACAGCCTTTAAAATTCTGTCTTTATTTTGTATGCTATGTATTTTCAGTATAATGTGCCTTGCTGTGGGTCTGTTGTAGTTTTTTGTATTAGGAGTTCTGTAAGTCTCTTGAACTTGATTTTCTATTTCATTCTTCAGAAATAGGAAATTTTCTGATATTATTTCATTGAACAGATTGTTCATTCATTTGGTTTGTTTCTCTAAGCCCTCCTCAATCCCAATAATTCTTAAATTTGGCCTTTTCATGATATCCCATAGTTCTTGGAGATTCTGATCATGATTTCTTACCATCGTCTCTGTTTGGTCAACTTTGTTTTCAAGGTTAAATATTTTTTTTTCAATATCTGAGGTTCTGTCTTCCAGGTGTTCTATCCTATTGGTTATGCTTTCTGTGGAGTTCTTAATTTGGTTTATTGTTTCCTTCATTTCAAGGATTTCTGTTTTTTTTTTTCAATATCTCTAACTCTTTATTGAAATGATCT
Source organism: Sciurus carolinensis (assembly GCF_902686445.1). NCBI lineage: Eukaryota > Metazoa > Chordata > Mammalia > Rodentia > Sciuridae > Sciurus > Sciurus carolinensis. The sequence goes on from NC_062229.1 coordinate 8,479,059, forward strand.
TTTGCTTCCTGTATTTGCTCTTTTAACTGTCGATTGGTGCAATCATTCAATGCCTGCATTTGCTCTTTCATCTCATCATTTGCTTCTCTGATCTTTTTAATTATGTACATTCTGAACTCCCTTTCTGTCATTTCTTCTGCCATGCTGTCATTGGATTTTATTGATGTAACATCTAGATTTGTTTGGGGCATTTTCTTCCCTTGTTTTCTCATATTGTTGAGATATCAGTTGACCACTGAGATATTGCAGATTTCCACTATTGACTTATAATGTCCCTGAAGATTTCTAGTATTACCCTCTCTTAGCCTTCAGTAGCCTGAAGTCTTGGAGGAAGTTGATAATGCGGTGCTCCACAAGGAAGCTGCCTCTCTAGGGGTGGTGGCCTTCAGGTAGCGTATATTCCCTGCTAGTGGGCAGAGGTGCCTCCACTTGTGCACCAATGGTCATCCAAAGGGGAATGAGGCTGCAGACTGAGACAAGGCCTGTTTGGGCCTGTGTCTCTGGTTTTAACATCCTTGTGGGAAAACCTCACCCAGCGGGGAAGACTCACCCGATGGAGAGATCTCGCTGGTCAGTTCCCCTCCTAGAGGTTCCCCTCAATTCACAACTACCACCTGGGCTGTGTATCCTTCCTCTGCAGTGTTCCCAGGGGCCCAGAACTACCTCCTTGGCCTGGGAGCCTCGCCCTTCACAGACGAGTCTCCTTAGGCTGCCCCTCCTCAGAGAAGCTGCTTGCAGTCCTGGAACCTTCGCTCCACCCCTCAGCTTGTCTCTTTGAGGCTCTTCCACCAAGAAGCTACCTACGTCCTGGGACTCTGCTCTGCACCTAATCACCTGGCTATGCGGCCTGTCCTCTGAGCAGCCTCCTGGAGCCCTATACACTCATTCCGAGTCCCAGCGACCCGCCTTATGCCTCTTCCTCCAGGCAACCGCCCGGTGTTCCATGCGGTCGCTCCAAGTCCAAGTGACCTGCTGCACACCTCCTCCTCCTCTTCTTCCAGGCAGCCGCCCGGAGTTCCAGTGTTGTCACTACGAGTCAAGGCAACTCACTGTGCACCTCCTCCTCTGGTCAGTCACCGGAGCTCTGGTGCAGCCACTCCAAGTCCAAGTGTCCTGTGGTGCTTCTCCTCTTCCTCCAGGCAGCCCCCCCCCCCCGGTGTTCAGGAGCAGTTGCTCTGAGTCCAAACAGCTCACTGCGTTCCTCCACCTCTGGGCAGCTGCCCGGAGCCCCAGCAGGTTGCTCTGAGTCCCAGCATTGTGCTGAGCGGCCTCCTCTACAATGCCCCCTTTTGTCTGAATCACTGCTCCAGCAGGGGGAGGGTGTCTCGTTGGACTACTCTACTTCACAAGTTCCCTGTCTTCTGGTACTACCGCCATGTCCCGGATGCCTCCCCATTGGGAGATACTCACCCGGCAACTTTGTGTTGGTCCCAAGTCTCTCAATATCTCCACTTCTTGAATCCTGAGTCCTGGAGCTACATGGAATGTAGCCACCCTCTAGTGCACCATCTTGAAAACCCCCATACTTGTTTACTTCTAAGAATTTTTTTATTTCCCTCCTGATGTCTTCTGTTATACATTCATCATATAATAGCGTATTATTTAATTTCCAGGTATTGGAAAATTTCTGTGTTTATTCTTTCATTTATTTCTAATTTCAATCCATTATGGTCTGTTAGAATACAAGGTAGTATCTCTGTCTTCTTGTATTTGCTAACAGAAGCTTTGTGGCATAAGATATGGTCTATTTTAGAGAAGGATCCATGTGCTGCTGAGAAGAAAGTGTATTCATTTTTTGTCAGATGGTATATTCTATATATGTTCATTAAGTCTAAATTGTTGATTGTGTTATTGAGATCTATGGTTTCTTCATTCAATTTTTGTTTGGAAGATCTATCCAGTGGTGAGAGAGGTGTGTTAAAATCACCTAGTATTATTGTGTTGTGGTCTATTTGATTTCTGGAATAGAGAAGGATTTTTTGACGTACATGGATGAGCCAATGTTCGGGGCATAGATATTTATGATTGTTATGTCTTGCTGATTTATGCTTCCCTTAAGCAGTATGAAATGTCCTTCTTTATCCCTTCTGACTAATTATGGCTTGAAGTCCACATTATCTGAAATGAGGATGGATATTCCAGCTTTTTTGCTGTGTCCATGTGCATGGTATGTTTTTCCCCATCCTTTCACCTTTAGCCTATGGGTATCTCTTTCTATGAGATGAGTCTCTTGCAGGCAGCATATTGTTGGATTTTTCTTTTTAATCCAATCTGCAGTCTATGTGTTTTAATTGATGAGTTCAGGCCATTAACATTCAGGGTTATTACTGTTATATGATTTGTATTTGTAGTCATTTGACTCATTTTTGTTTTTCGACATGATTTGGTTTCTCCTTTATTTGGCTATTCCTTTAGGCTAGTTCCTCCTGTTGCTGATTTGCTTCATTGTTTTTCATCTCTTCCTCATGGAATATTTTGCTGAGAATGTTCTGTAATGCTGACTTTCTATTTTTTTTTTTTTTTTGTAAATTCCTTTAGCTTTTGTTTATCATGGAAGGATTTTATTTTGTCATCAAATCTGAAAGTAAGTTTTGCTGGGCTTAAGATTCTTGTTTGGCATCCATTTTCTTTCAGGTCTTGGTAAATATTTTTCCAGGCACTTCTAGCTTTTAAGGTCTGGATTAAAAAATCTGCTGATATTTTTATTGGTTTCCCCCTGAGTGTAATTTGATTCTTTTATCTTGCAGTCTTTAATACTCTGTCTTTATTTTGTATGTTAGGTATTTTCATAATAATATGCCTTGGTGTGAGTCTGTTGTAATTTTTTATATTTGGAGTTCTATAAGCCTCTTGTACCTGGTTTTCCATTTCATTCTTCATATTTGGGAAATTTTCTGATATTATTTTATTGAATAGATTGTTCATTCCTTTGATTTGTTTCTCTAAGCCATCCTCAAACCCAATAATTCTTAAAATGGCCTTTTCATGATATCCCATAATTCTTGTAAATTCTGTTCATGATTTCTTACCATCTTCTCTGTTTGGTCAACTTTGTTTTCAAGATTAAATATGTTTCTTCAATGTCTGAGGTTCTGTCTTCCAGGTGTTCTATCTTATTGGTTATGCTTTCTATGGAGTTTTTAACTTGGTTTATTGTTTTCTTCATTTCAAGGATTTTTTTTTCTTCAGTATCACTACCTTTTTATTGAAATTATCTCTTGCTTCCCGTATTTGCTCTTTTAACTGTTGATTGGTGCGATCATTTAATGCCTGCATTTTCTCTTTCATCTCTTCCTTCAATGCCTGCATTTGCTCTTTCATCTCCTCATTTGCTTCCCTGATTTCTTTTATTATGTACATTCTGAATTCCCTTTCTGACATTTCTTCTTCTGTGCTGCCATTGGGTTTTATTGATAAAGTATCCAGGTTTGTTAGGGACATTTTCTTCCCTTGTTTTCTCATATTGGTCAGATATCAGTGGGACTCTGAGATATAGCAGATTTGCTCTTTGTGTTATAGTGTCCCCGTAGATTTCCAGTATATCACCTCCCAGCCTTCAGTAGCCTGAAGACTTGGAGGAACTTGATAATGCAGTGCTTCTGAGGAAAGCTGCCTCTAGCCCACTACTGGGTCCAGGGCTGTGGGCTGGCTCTGTGCGGTAAAGGTCTTACTGGGCGGTTCTGGACCAGGATATGGCTGTATATCACGCCTGCCGCCAGAGGGAGCAGGGCTTCTTGGGGAAGTCCCTGGGTGCCCTGCCCTGGTCCCAGAAGCTGCCTGCGGGCTGGGACCCTCTGCTGGTCCGGGCTTGGGTGTTGGCTCTGTGCAGAAAAGCTCTCACTGGACAGCCTGCTCCAAGAAGCTGGCTGTGAATCAAGCCTGCCACCAGAGGGAGCAGGGCTTCTTGGGGAAGTCCCTGGGTGCCCTGCCCTGGTCCCAGAAGCTGCCTGTGGGCTGGGACTCACTGCTGGTCTGGGGCTTGGGGGTTGGCTCTGTGCAGAAAAGCTCTCACTGGGCAGTCTGCTCCTAGAACCTGGCTGTGAATCAAGCCTGCCGCCAGAGGGAGCAGGGCTGCTTGGGGAAGTCTCTGGCTATCCTGGCCAGGTCCCAGAAGCTGCCCCCGTACCAGTGCCCACTGCTGGTTCTGGGTCTTGGGGGTTGGCTCTGTGCAGAAAAGCTCTCACTGAGTGGCCTGCTCCAAGAAGCTGACAGTGGATCAAGCCTGCCGCTGGAGGAAGCAGGGCTGCTTGGGGAAGTCACTGGCTGCCCTGCCCTGGTCCCAGAATCTGCCTGTGGGCCGGGGCGGCCACAGGGTCTGGGGCTTGGAGCTGGCTCTGCTCAAAGAAGCTGGCTGTGCATTGAACCTGTCGCTGGAGGGAGCAGGGCTGCTTGGGGAATACTCTATCTGCCCTGCCCTGCTCTGGGAAGCTGCCCCTGTCCGGGCCTGCTGCCGAGGCCAAGTTTCACCCAGTGGGAGAGACTCACCCCACAGCTCTATATTATCCCGAGTCTCTCAATGCCTCCCCTTCTTCAATCCTGGGTTCTGGAGTGACAGGAGATGCAGTCACCCTCTAGTCCGCCATCTTGGATCCTCCTTTTGTCAATTATTTATAGAAAAAAAAATACTTGACCATGTGTTTTAATGACACAAAATTCCTCATCCTTAAGTAGCAATAATACAGAAAAAATTATTGGAAAGAATGGGAAAACACATTGTAATCATAAAGAAAACATTGTCATTTGGGAACTGGTTAAAAATATTTCACAAATATTCAATTAAAGAGTTCCTACAAAATAGTATGATAAAATAGTTCATAGAAATTCACAGAATTAAACTATAAGCAACCATGGATATGAACTAAAACACCAATAACGTAAAATATTAGAATTCATAATTCATTAAATGAAGTTTTTTAATATTTAAATAAGGTTGCAATTTAAGATAGAAGAACTAGATCAATTATAAACAAAGTAAAGGAAAGAAATTCATAAAGATTAAACAAAATATTAATTCTGTTAGAAAGTAAGAAGGCTATAATAAAATTCAACAACCAATATTTTTTGACAATCTACTTAGAGAAAAGCTTCAAATGTTCAAACATAAAAGGAGAAAGGATTCTCTAAAAAGAAAGAAGAAATATTTTGAGTTGAGAATTCAGCTTGAAGAGTATAGAAATAAATTGGAAAATCAAATATTTGCTTTCAAAGAAAATATAATCGAATAAAACAGTTGTGATAAAATGATGGAGTAGATTTCAGAAAGCATCCACTCAAAATGCCCCATGTGGAAGGGCTGTAGAGGACGCTTCTCTAAAATGTTTGAAGAATTGGCAAGTCAGGGGTTTTTTACCCTATTGGGGACATGTGGAGTCCATAATGTGTATTGTTGTCTTTCTCTAACAAGTCTCAAGATCACAGGTTGGGAAGCCCCACAGACTTTACTAAAGTGTTTACAAAGGGGAGAGTGTGTGACCCTCACTCACGTCCCCAGAAGAGAGCACCTTACTCTCTTGTGCATGCACTGATGCACATCCCAATTATAGGACACTGAAAACCAAATCTGCTCAGTGGGTAGATTATGATCCATGTAAATGACACCTCACCCACTCACAGTTCCCTGCAAGCCCCTCAGTTCACTTCCTGAGAGGGAAGGAATCACTCCAGAATCCTACAGGTGCCAGGGAACCTTCATCACACCAGCTCCATGTGAAAGCGGGAGTCCTTCATAGAGGATTAGAGAGTCTGATCCAGGTCTTGCATAGTGGAGAAGATGACTCAGAAATGCAAGTTTGGATCACCTTCACACCTTGTTCCATTGTGCTTAGCTGGTTTTGGAAGAACTACCAGTATGTGCTGGCTTTCTACTTTGCCATCCAGGAGGTCAACAAGGACTCTCACTTGCTCCCCAAACTGACCTTGGGTTTCCAAGTCTACAATGCCTTTTCCAGTGACCAATTCACCTTGTGGAGCACTCTGCATTGGCTGTCTGGAAAAATGGAGCCTCTTCCTAATTACAACTGCCAGAAACAGACCAAGTCTGCTGCTGTCATTGCAGGAACCACATCAGCATTCTCAGCTGAGATTGGAACCCTTCTGGAGCTCTACAAGACCCCACAGGTAGATGGGCTGTGAACTCTGCAGACTAATTGGGATCTCCTCCAATGACAGTCCCTCACATTGAATCAAAGGGAAATTCAGCTGCTGGGCTTCCATATCCAATGAGCATAAGACACACCTCAGGAAATTGTATAGGCTGGAAGACACCTCTGTTTATCCCATCCCTTATTCCCACTATTTGAGTTGAAAAGCTCATGAGGGTCTTGCACATTGTCTTTAATGGGAGGTCACATGTCCTTTCCTAAGGGAAATACAGATGAAAATTTTGGTTTTCCCTGTGCTTGGAAGGAGAGAATGGGCAATATCTACAGCACTTTTGGGGATACGACGTGTCTCATCAAAGCTCATGTGTGAGAAAATGTAAGAAATTTTAGAGATTATATTACTGGGTTATAAGAGCCTTAACCTAATCAGTGTATCAATAAGCTGATAGATTAACTGGGTGGTGATGATAGGCAGTAATGGTGGTTTTTTCCACTATACTCTTCTGCCATGATGTCCTGCTTCATTGTGAAGCCAGGAAATGGAGCCACCCTGCCATGTACTAAAACCTCTGAACCCATGAGTGTGCAAAAAAACTTTTCCACCTCCCATTGTTGTTGTCAGGTCTTTTGGTCACAGCAGAGAACAAGCTGACTGAAAGAGAACACTTTCTCTTTTCTGAACAGTAATCCATTCATGATCCCTTTCCTAGAAAATTCGGACATTTCCTGTACAAGAGATAAACTCCAATACCAATTGAACTCAGAGTCATGACAATTATCTTTGCTCATTAGGTCACATATGGACCTTTTGATCCCATGCTAAGTGATGAAGACCAGTTTCCATCGCTCTATCAGATGGCCCCCAAGGACAGCTCTCTGGCCCAGGGAATGGTCTCCCTACTGCTGCATTTTGGCTGGACCTGGGTGGCACTCTTCATATCTGATGATTTGAAGGGAGACCAGTTCCTGAGGGATTTGAAAGCAGAGCTGGTAAAGAACGGTATCTGTGTGGCCTTAACAGAAAAGCTCCCTGACACTAAGACAATGTATGGACCCAGTGACATCACCTTCATGAGTAGGATCAGAGTCTCCTCTGCAAATGTGCACATACTCCATGGTGAAGCAGGGAGCCTCATCACCGTGGACCTTGCAGCAGAATTCTTCTTAACCACAGGGAAGGTGTGGATCATGGCAGCAAAGTGGGATATGTCATGGCGGAGATGAACCACATGCTGCACTCTTTCCATGGAAGTTTCTCATTCTCGCCTCACAAGGGGGTGAGCCCTGGCTTCCAACACTTTCTCAAGACAGTTGACCCTTCCCACTACCCTGAAGACTTTTACATCCCAAAATTGTGGTTGCACCTTTTTCATTGTTCACCTGCTGGCTCACTATGTGGAAAAATTTATAATTGTCCTGAAAATGCATCCTTCGAGATTGTGTCAGGAGTGATTGACATGTTGACCATGTCTGACTCCAGCTACTTCATCTATAATGCTGTGTATGCACTGGCCCATGTCCTCCATAACATGCTTATTCAGAAATCTGAAATGGGATCTTCAGAAGACACTGATCACCCTAGGCTTCTTCCCTGGCAGGTAAAACTCATCCAGTACCAGGTCATGCACTGGAAACTTACAGCATCTATGATTATTATACTCAAGTGTCCTTTGATCATGTTTTCTCTTAAGATCAACAGAATTAGGAAAAATGGAATACAGATTTTTTTCTTACTGAATGTATTACAGATAATTTTTATATACAGATAATTAGATATATACAAATACTTGCTATCTGTATCAGGAGAAATCAGCTAAAGAAAGCAGTGGCTTCCTACAATTGAATAAAGTATCAAATCAAAATACTTTTGCATGTAAGATAAAGTTATATAAAGCACCCAAGCACAGCCCATGGCAAAACAGGGCAATAATTAATAAAATCTATACATTTCCTTTGTGTGCAAAGAAGCTCAGAGAATATTCACATATTGACCACCTTTGACAGGAGCTGCTCGACCTAAAATAAATATGTAGTGCCCCAAGTCCTCTGGGTGAAAAGAGACATAGTTTCAACATAGTATACTGAAATGACTCTGGAGAATGAATCAGCTTTAGACATCACTATTCTCCAAAACTGGTAACAAGATTGTGGGCAGGGCCTGTGGTTCTACTCTCCGATGGCATGTCACCAATGATGTATGTCACCTCAGGATATCTCCCTAGGTTGTATGTGGGTTTTTGTTTAATTTCCATCTGGCTGATCTGAATTAAAAACCCATTCATGGAACACATTTATGAGCTCTTCTTTTCATGTACAAGGGACAAAATGTTTAAGAATATTTATCAAGTAAGTCAATTAAATTTCATTTTCATTTCAGATGTGGCTAATACATGCATGTCAAACATTATGTCATGAAGTTTAATTTGCCATCTATTGTGTATTTTTACTAACAATATTTGATATGCCATATTGAGTTCATTTAGATGAAATTCTATTAAAATTTTATTTAACAAGATAAATTCAATGACATAATTGTGGATTATTTAGAATGGTTTGACTCTACATAAAAGAAGACTAAACTATAGTTGTTTAAAGAACAAGGGTTAGTTATCTTGCCCAACACAGAGTTTCAATGTTAGCATACTCTATTAAAAATAATTAGAATTTGGAGTTTCAATTTTTCTATTTCAGAGCAAAGGACACAATCTGCAATATTATGAGAGGATGACATTTTCCCAAAAATATCTGAGTCATAGAGAGAAAACAACTCATACATGATGCTTTCTTAACCTTTCTTGAAGTAAAATTGATACATAAAGCAATGCCCATATTTAATGTAAATACACTCATGATTTTTGAGTTATGCATACACTCATGTTACCATTACCAACAACAAATCCATGTCTGTTGCAACCTTTTCAGTGTGCAAGGATTGACTCCTATGAAGCTCTAAACAGTTTGATTGGTCAGGGTTGCAAGAGGCCATGGCAAGGCCATGCTGGGGACATCTTCCTAGAATTGTTCTGACTGAATTCTTCCACTCCACCATTGTTTTTCCCACTTGAAATCCACGAGGTGGTGGCCACTCAAACAGGGCTGAGTCACTAACAAAGACTCCAGAATGGAGTGTGATGTAAGGCAAGGACTGCTTGCTACATGTGGCTTTCCATCTTTCATTTGAATGTGCTCCTCATGTCCAAATTCTGCCTCTCCCGCAGCTACATCTGTTTTTGAAGAAAATCCAGTTTACAAACAGTGCTGGGGACCACATCTCCCTAGATGAGAAGAGCAGCCGCATGGCCCACTATGATATCCACAATGCTGTGAATTTCCCTGCAGGGCTTGGGCTGCTGGTTAAAGTCGGAGAGTTTGTCTCCAAGAGTCCACTTGGTCAAGGCTTGGTAATCACGGAAGAGATGATAGAATGGCCCATTGGATTCACAGAGGTATGATCCATTTTAGTACTTGTACAGTGGAGGGATCTGAATGGAGTCCTGAGGTGAGACTAGATGTGACCCTTTAACTCAGCACTAAAATCACCTTTCCCAAATCAACTTCTAATATGTGGTCTTGCTTTTGCATATTTCAAGATGAAATTGACATGAAGAAAAGTTCACAGAAACCATTATTTTTTGTTTGTGTATGTTAGGTTCAGCAACAATTGAAAGAATGAAATGAACAGAGTTAATGCATGGAGATAAGGAGATAACAATGGAGATGAATAAATACCAAATATGTCCCTCCACACATACTGAAGCCTTTTATTAAATAAGGTCCAGATTTATTCTGCTTTTATGCCCTATGAATATGAGTAAATTATGGACTCACATCTTTGTGGAGACCATTCCCATCCTCCTTTGGCATTTTAGACAATTCAACCTTCAGCATTTCTTCTACTCAGCATCCCTATGAATTGGGAAGATTTTATATCATGTTTTGACATTGGTATATTCCTACAGTGTTCCAGGAGATTTGTGTAACAATCATGATTCCCACCCCATTGCATTGTTAATTGTTAGCAGTGGTGTCCAGTGGCCATGGTGGTGCAGGCCCGTGATCTCAGTAACTTGGGAAGTAGAGGCAGAAGGATCAAAACAAGTTAAAGACCAGTGTGAGCAACTCTTCAAGACCCCACAACAAAATATAAATTAAAAATGACCTAGGAATATAACACCATTTTATTACACTTGCCTAGAATGCACAAGACCCTGGCTTCAATCCCCATTACTGAAAAAATAAAAAAACAAACAAACAAGCACTACATGCCTGGGTTGTGATACTCACAGCAGAAGAAACCCAAGCCATGGTGGGTAATGCCCTCTCACTACTTCTCTCCTGACCTTGCTCTTTTCAGCAGTTACTTTCAACAGTCTGCCTGCTTTGCTATATTGGTTCATTTTTATCATACATAATTGTTGGGAGAAATCCTACTTCATGACTGGCAGCAGTGAAAGTTTCATATGTGTAAACTCCTAGGGAGGAGTATTCGGCTCCAGCTACCTAGGCAAGTACACAAGTGCCCCAAATTGACTCAGTGTTACCAAGAGAGTCCATATAGGAACCTGGTGCTCTGATCCCATGTGGCGCATTGTGATTGGGCAAGAAACCTATAAAATGTATAGCTGTTCCTGCAATAAACGAGTTTGTAAGCTGCTCGCCACAAGCCTGCTTCCACCCATCTCCTGGAGTCTGGTTCTTGACTCCGTGGCCTTACCCTGCCTATGAACTTGCTCAAAACAAGGGAAACTACACATAATACTGGACTTCATGATGCCTTCTTCATCCATGCCCATAACATAATTCATGAGAATCATTCCCCAGTGCTTCCCTTTCCCCTACATTTCCCACCTGTTTGTCCCTTGTTCCATTCTATAATTTCCATTCTGTTGTCATAAATATTTATTATTATTTTAATGAATGCATTCTAATTCCACAAGAACACTGGGTTCATTGTGGTACATTCCTACGTGGACAGAGTCGACTTGGACAGAATTCATTCCCAGTGCATCTTCCTGAAGATCAGTGCTGTTGAGACGGTGTCCACCTGAGATTTCCCAGTACATTCCATGCCCTCTGCCCCCGTCCCTGTCCATCCCCTTTCTCTTCCCTATAGTTCACCCTTCTGCTTTTGTGAGATCCTTTTTTATTCTCTCTCTTTCCCCTTATCACACATGAAAGGAAACTTTCAACCCTTGACTTCTTGACTCTGGCTTATTTCCTTTAGCATGATGTTCTCCACTTCTATCCATTTACCAACAAATGACATAATTTCATTCAACATTGTGACTGAGTAAAACTCCATCATGTACATCTACCACATTTATCTTTGTGTCTGTTAATGTTCACCAGGGCTGCTTCCATAATGAACTATTGTAAATTGTGGTGCTACAACCATTCAATTCAGGAGACTTTTTCATAAATACTGAGGGGTGGAGTAGGTGGGTTCTATTATGGGTTTTGAGGAATCTCTGCCCTAACGTCCACAGTAGTAGCACTAATTGTCAATTTCCCCAACAATACACACATATACTTTTTCCTCCACATGAATTCCAGTAATTAATTTATGTGTGTTCTTGATGGTTGGCAGTCTAACTGAAGTGAGAAGAAATCTCAGTATCATTTTGATTTTCAAGAATGAAGGTGTGGTACAAATATTGTTGGCATATAAGCTCTTGGAATCATCACCACATAGAAGCTTGCATCCCAGAGCTGTGCAGGAGGAGGTTAAACACAAAGAGAGAAAAGTCTGGGGTGTGGCTGGTGATGCAGGAAAAAAATGACCAGGAACCTTAGGAATATTTGGCATAACAAAGTCAAGATAGCACATGTAATCAGATCAGGAAGGTGAGGCCCCATCGTGGTGGGAGCTGGAGGAGGATGTGCTGAGGACTACCTACCCATACCGGGATCTTTTTGGAAGGACATGGACATCATCTTAAAGCTGCTGACAATGTGCAGAATCTTGACCAGTGCTTCTCTTTCCCCTCAGACTCCTCAATCTGTGTGCAGCCAGAGCTGTGGTTCAGGATTCTGGAAAGTCCCCCAGGAAGGAAGGCCTGTCTGCTGCTTTGCTTGTGTGTTTTGCCCAGAGGGACACATTTCCAACCAGACAGTTAAAAGATGTAGAAGGAGCCTATGGTCACTCAGCCTCCTAACCAGTCCTGGGGAGAGGAAACCAAGGCTGTGGGCCTCACCCTGGACAACGAAGCACCCTGCTCTCCATCCTCCCCTCGCTCACTGACACTCTTCCCATTTTAGCACCACTGCTGCTACCCCATTAGGTGACAGCTCTTGTCAGCACTGCTCCTCCTGTTAGACACCCCTGCAGAGCTGACCCCAGAGGCTCCTGACCTTGACAATCAGTGCTAGTGAGATGGTGTCCTCCTGAGATTTCTCAGGGCACCAGGCAGAGTCTGCCCATGCATGGAAGAGGTCGAACACCCAGAGCTCCCTGGGGGTGCACTGAGGTCTTGAACCCAACACTGTTGCCACCAAATGATAAGTAAATAGAGTGTCATGGAAATATTCTCTTCTATTTTGTGCCATACTTGACATGATATAGCTATAATGTCAGCATATCTGGCAAGTAAAGGAAAGGAAGAAGTGAATATATAAAGTCATAGCATTGTAACAAGACACAATTTGGTATATGTAAGGATTAATTCTATATGCATTACCAATTTCAGGAATTTATGTCAAAATTAAATATGTCATGCAAAACAGAAAATGTAGACTTACTCAATTTAAAGTGTTTCCATTTTTCAACATATCAATAATACTTATTATAATGACTTGAACGCCCACAAATCTGTTCAATTGCAATCATCCCAGCAGTAGGAATCATTGATTTCAACCACTTGGCAGAGTCAATAGATGCCTTCAGAAAGAAGTAAGCTAACCAAATCTTACTTTGAATTTTTCTATTTGAGATGCCAAATGAGTGTGTAAAATAGGAAAGTGACCAATCACATGAAGGCTTCGTACCCTTAATGCAACTCGTACACACTTGTGTGTGCCACACCTGTTTCTGAGGTAGATGCCAGGAACACTGTTCCCTGTGATGAGGAAGAAAAATCTCAAGGAATGTGAAAAACCATCATGATCAATTAGTTTGGAATTCTGAATTGTTGCATGAATATTGGTTATAAAACCTAAAGAAGATCGTTAATACAGGAACTGGGAAACTGGTGGCTGGTTCCACGCATGAAACAAAACTGAAGCGCAGACGGGGCCATTAGTGAACCCGTGGCAGAGGCTGCATCCCTGCTGGGAGAGCAGGTGTGAGCCATGGCAGAGGGAGCACAGGGCTCCCGGTTAGGATGCCACACACACCACCCATCAAGGAGGGTACCCAGTCACACCGTCTGCTTTAAATGAATGGAAAGGCTTAAAGAAATGCCCTGTTCTTCAGTAAGTGCATTACCATATCAATTAATATAAAAACAATAACATAGCAGCAATATATTCCAATATTTCAAGCAATCTCTTTTCAGGATTTTTTTTACACATGCAAAGACTTTTTAAATTCTTATAGTTACATAAAGATAACTTACTTTATACCTTTGGTCTCAGTGAAAAATAGGAAAATAACCAAGGGAGGAGTCTACTTCAAGTGTGCATCTACTACTAATCACAGTTGGTATCTGATGAAAGGGAATAGTGTATGATGGGTAAATAAATGAATATCAGAACGTCAAATAAGTATCAACTTTTTGAATTCTGTGATTTTCCAAAGTAAATTTAAAAACATTAGAGGTTAAGCTTTTCCTTTCTCCAACCCCTGGAAGATTTGAATTTTCCCTGTGTGAGTCCCACAAGAATGAAGTAAACCCTAAGTGGGCAAGGCCTACTGCTACACATTGCACATGCTGCTTCACTACGAAGTCACTGGTTTGCCTGAATCCTTTCCTTGATTCCCCTCTGAACTACAAGTAGCTGGTCACTTCAATCACAACGGTCACACTCATAAAGCGTTGATTTAGCAAATCATATTTGAAAAGTGGCTTCTAGGAAACCAAGTAAAAGGGAATCTCATCCACACTGAGCATTATGGGGCTCAGCACACACACTTCTAAGCCTGAAAGGATTCCAGGGGAGGAGAGAGAAGTGAGAAAATTTAACACCATTTTTACAGAAAAAGATGATCTCCAATAAGAAAATTTATAAAAAGTACCACAAGAAATATGGTAGTCAAGGAGGTAGAATGCACCAGAAAGGTTTCCTCTCTTTCTGGGTGTGACTAGGAGCTCATTCTTGGGTGAATAGTAAATAGAAATGTGGCTACACAGGGATCAACATGAGGAAGAATCTGGGTGGGGAGAGAAAAGGTGGAAGAACCCAGGTCTTGAGGACACCACCCAGTCACAGGTTGAGGTGATGCAGACCACAACTAGAGAGGGTCCCTTCATAGTGGGTTTGGTCTGAGTTGAGTACATTCTCCCAGAGTCAGGAATGTAGGAACTTCTCCATCAAGCAGTGTGTACTCACAGTGATATTGCAAAAATAACCATTTCCTTTAATAACTTAAATGTGAGGAATTTGTGAAAAAGAAATATTGAAACTTTGCCTTTTCCTTAGATGTAGGGAAGTGTGTCCCGTGCCCCACACACGAGTACCCTAACAGTGAGAGGACTCGCTGCCTCCCCAAGATAGTGACCTTCCTGGCTTATCAAGATCCCCTGGGCATGGCGCTGGCCTGCACAGCTCTCTGCTTCTCTGTACTCACAGCTGCTGTACTTGGGGTCTTCCTGAGGCACCAACACACTCCCATAGTCAAGGCCAATAACCGGACTCTCAGCTACATCCTGCTCATCTCCCTCACCTTCTGCTTCCTCTGCTCCCTGCTCTTCATTGGCCGTCCCAACACAACCATCTGCACCCTGCAGCCAATTGCATTTGGCATGGTGTTCTCTGTGTCTGTTTCCACTGTCTTGGCCAAAACTGTCACTGTGATCCTGGCCTTCAAGGTCACTGCCCCAGGGAGAAGGATGAGGCGGTTGCTGGTGTCAGGGGCACCTAACTACATCATTCCCAGCTGCTCCCTGATCCAGCTGACTCTCTGTGGAGTCTGGCTGGGCATCTCTCCTCCCTTTGTGGACTCAGGCACACACTCTGAACATGGCCACATCATCATCACCTGCAACAAGGGCTCAGTCACTGCCTTCTACTGTGGCCTGGGATACCTGGGCTCCCTGGCTCTAGGGACCTTCATGGTGGCCTTCCTAGCCAGGAACCTGCCTGACACCTTCAATGAAGCCAAGTTCCTGACCTTCAGCATGCTGGTGTTCTGCAGTGTCTGGCTCACCTTCCTCCCTGTGCACCACAGCACCAAGGGCAAGGTCATGGTGGCCGTGGAGGTCTTCTCCATCCTGGCCTCCAGTGCTGGGCTCCTGGGCTGCATCTTTGCCCCCAAGTGCTATGTTATTTTACTGAGGCCAGGTAGGAGCTCCCTACGTGGTTTCAGAGATAAAACTCTTTGTGGGAGTAACAAGCCTTCTTGAGTTTGTTTTTGAAAATCAAGTGTCAGAAGGTAAATCTATACCCTCCCAACAGGTTGATGTTGGATTTCTACATGAGATTTGTTCAATGAACCAGCAATCCACACCCTTTTCTGCAGTAATGACAGTTGCCCTACCTGCATGTGTCTCTTTTTCCCATGGACTTGCACTTGAAGTGATTTTTATTCACAAAATCTGCAATGCATCCTGCAGATCCTGCTCATCTGTGGACTTCCCACCTGCATGTTGCCTTCCGTTTGACTCCTTCACTGACTTTAGTCATACATAATTTGTCCTAAATTCCTCCAGGCTGTTTGCTCTATTTTAAAAACCCTCTGTGTGTTTCTGTGATTTCTTTTTCTATCAAATATGTAATATATTTTATTTACTAAGTAGAGTATGTTTTGGAAATGGCTAATATATTTCTTCTTATTTTTGTCTTTTTCAGTATCCTTGAGATCATGTTGCAGAATTTTCCTTTCATGTGTCCCTTAGAATTTTAGAGTCATTTTGTCACTGGTTGTAAGAAACACAATTCATATTGGACTAGCAATTTATTGAATTCATACTTTCATATTTGAATCCAAATTATAGATGCACAACAATTAGTTTTATTACCCTTGGGCAGATAAATACATCTTTCCTTTGACCCTTTATCTTTACCTTATGCTCATGAAATATATGCATCTGCATGATTTGCTAAGTATATATAAATATATGTACTTATATAGGTAACTATATTATATAAAATCATAGAGAACACCTTTGCAATAGCTTGGCTTATATGTGGATATACTACATATTCTATGAATTAATAGAGAATATTTTTTTCTGCTAGATTTTCAGTTTCATTATGTTGTAAAAGGAAAGCATTCTTTCTTGTACCACACTCATACCACCTTCTTGCTTCTTATATTTGGGTTGATGGTTTGTTGGGGTGTCTTTAGGCACATGACCTTGTTCGCAGCTTTATCTCATCTCTCCCATTCATTAATCACCTTCATTCTTTTAGTGCTTATATATAATATGTTGCCTAGTAGTGTAGTTGATCATGGGATTCATCTACTTTAATATTCACTGGGAAAGTTGTCAAAATATTTACCATAAAATATTGTACACATTTTACACTTTGTGGCATATCCTTTATCCAATGAAAACATGTTCTTCCATTAAAAATTGATCAGAATTTATGAATATTTGATTGAATGGTTTCCTGGCTTCCTTGACTCAATTTTTCTCCTACACCTCTCAATTTTATGAATTTCATTGATCATTGTGACTCTTTGCTCTTGAGTAAAGACTTGATTGCTCATGGGGTGCAGTTTCTTCATGAGATGATCTATTTTTTATGCACATGTTTACACCCATTGTGAATAAATCGATTGTCATTTCCATTTGTTGTACCATCCCTTTTGGATTTTTAAGAATACCTATTCAAAAGAGTGTTTCTTCTCTCTTGGCAAAAGTATCTCCTGTGGACATAAACGAATGCCTTGAGGATTTTTAAGAATACCTATTCAAAAGAGTGTTTCTTCTCTCTTGGCAAAAGTATGTCCTGTGGACATGAACGAATGCCTTGAGGATTCAGGGAAGAGAGGAGGTGGACAGAATGACAAATGGGGAGGGTAAATTTGTGGGAAAAAAAATAGACATGAGACTGAACAGGTTAGATAGGTAGTGAAGTTGCAGTTGGATAGACATGACAGCTTTCACTGTAGGTTTGGTACAAAGACAGATCCAGTGATGCCCCATAAACAATTATCATACATTTAAGATGAGAACATTCAATTTATATTACTTATAAGTAATGGGAACTCAAACATAAATTGAGTCGACAAAATGAGAATATATTCATGTCTATAGATTGCAGTGTTCCATGCCCCAAACAGAAAATTCATTGTCTTCCTTGTGCAGATTCAATCAAATGCTCATACAGGACCTCTTCACTGCACCAGACAGAATGGTATCAGATAAGGAGAAGAGTCTTCATGCCTGGACCAAGCACTGTGATTAACCACAACTATACTCCAGGGATACTACAATGAGAAAAAGTAATTCACACTCACATACCTGGTTAATAAAAGAGTAAGAAGAGAATGATAGACTTTGGGAGATAGCTGTAATTATCCACAGTACCCATGTTAATCTTGGAGGATTTATCCACAATATTCACACCACATGTGGAATGGCCCTGAAGGGCATCACATTGTCCTCCACACATGTTGCTTTTGTGTTTCACACAAAAAATGATAATTGGCTTTCAGTATGGTGTCACACACCTGTAATCCCAGAGAGGAGGGTGACTGAGGCAGAAGATCTCATTGAGAGGCCAGCCTCTGCAATTTAGCAAAACCTTATATGAAATTTAAAACAATAAAAAGTCTAAAATGTGAATCAGTGGTTGAATGCCCCTGGTTTCATACCCCAATACCAGAAAGAAGGAGAAAAGACAATTCCCACCCCTGAATCTTTGCACATTGGAAAGAAGGTAAAAGACAACAAAGAAGAGATGGAAAAGAGCAAGTGGTTCACAATTCAGGAGAAAAGAATCTCAATACAGGAAACTGAAAATGACTCATGTGGACCAATATGCATTGGATTCCTAGGTGTATTTTAGACTTGAACATTTTATGAAAAATGACACACAAAAATGGCCAAAACACATAAGAGTTGTTGAAAATCTTTAAATCAAAATTGAGACCTGTCTTTTGATGTCCTAGAAGAGATAACAGTGAACTCTACTTGGATTGTCTCATATATTGGAAGCCTGGTCTTTAATGGGGCAGTGTTTGAGGGGCTTCATGAGGAACACTTGGGACAGGGTGTCACAGCCCTCATGAATGAATTAAGGCCATGGAATAATCAACTTTTCCTCAGTGAGACAAATTTCCTGAGAAAAGAGACGTAAAGGAGGTATAACTTATTTTTGCTCAGGTCCAATAAGTATCAACCCAGGGTCATCTAGTGCCATTTTCCCTGTGATGAGGCAGAAAGATGTGGCAGGGACTCAGCTGTTCAACTCACAGCAGGCAGGAAGGAAAATGGATCTGGTGACAAGATATACCCTGGCAGACATGCCACCACTCACTTACATTCTCCAACTGCTCCAGCATCCAGAGTTCCCTGACCTCTCCATAGCACCACCAACTGAGAACCAGCCTTCAACACAGGAGGCCACAGGAACATTCAACATCTCAAACACAGTTCTCTTCCCCTGGACCCAAAACACTCATGCCCATCACATACTGAAAATTTGCATTCAGTCCATCATGCAGAGTCTCCCCATAGTCTTAAGATTCCAGCATTGTTCAAATGTCCAAATCCAAAGACTGCTCTGAGACTCAAAACAAACTTTAGCTGTGAGCCCCTAAACATTTTTAGAAGGTGCATATCTCCAACATACGATGGCATGTGATAAACATTCCATTCCTAAAGGAAAGCACACAATACCAAGGTAGAATTAGCCCAGAACAAGACCAAAAGTCAGCAGAGCAAACATCCAATCCTTTCCCTGCAATTCTGGCATCCAGAGCATGTGGTGGTGGGATGTTGAACTAAAAGGTCTTGGGTAGCTCTGACCCTATAGGCTTTCTGGCTGAAACTCATGTGGTCATTCCCTTGACCTAGCTCTGCTTGTATTCTGTGATTGTTCTCAACAGCAGTTCCACATTCCTGGTATCTCTTAACTTCCTGGGATCTCCACTTCAGTATTAGCTCACTCGCATTTATGCATCACCCTCTCAGGATGATGTATGAATTCCCTGCAGAAATTCCTACCCTGCAACAATTTGCCTGGCCTCCCTGGCCTTTCTTGAGGTCTAAATAAAAGACTCTATTGACCATAATACTCTCATTCCTAATGTCTGCAAAAGAAGCAACATGTGGATATTGTCAAGATCTGTTGGTAAACGAAGCAGTGAGTTGGTCCTCTTGGACTAGCGGTAAGCATCCTCTGGTAACTGCATGGCGGAACATGGTGAAATGATTCCTGGGAAAACAAATTGCTAGGTGGCTCTGTGGGGGCAGGTCTCTCTCTTCCTACAGCAAAGTCATTCAGATAGGTCACTCATTGATATCCTAAAGCCTGTAGTTAACGGGTACAGAGATCAGTACTGAGATGCCCTCATGGTATCTTCCCTATTGTCCCAGTGCAAAGATCTCAGCTTCTTTCAATGGTGCTAATCTCTTTGAAACCACACCCTACCTGACCTCCACCTTACATGTGGTCCTTTTCTGGCCAAACTGCAAGTGCTTCAGATCTTTCTCATCTGCTTTGCTTCCAATTCTTAGTGTAAATTTGGCTAAAAGAAACCAGAACCTCCCAAGCTACTGCCTGAATGCTGTTCTTCCTTGACATATTCCTTGACATTTCTTCTGCCATATTCTTCAGTCTAAAACTCCTAAGCTCAGTTTCACAGACTCTCAGGACATGGGTACAATGTAGACAAGTTCCTTGCCAGAATCTAACACAAGTGGCCTCTAGTCTAATCCTCAAGACAGTCTTCATTTCCATCTAAAATCTCCTAGGCATAGTCTTTACTGTGGACATTGTGGTCAGCATTCAGCTCATCCAAGCTCACACCAGAAACATCTCTTAAGTTTTATCCACAATATTCTAGCCCTTTTCTATTCTGAAACTTCAAATGGTTTATGGAAAAAGTTTGGAAAGAAAACATTTTCAAATATGATCTTTTTCTACATCTTTCAAGCCAAATGGTCAGATAGTCATGGCAACAACCCCAGTCGTACCTACTTGCTGTTACCAAGATTTAGACACTGTGACATTCTACCTGAGCAAAGATAATTGAAAGAGGAGCAATTTATTTTGGAGGGCTTTCTGTCCATGAATGACAGGCTCCATTGTCTCTGGGCATTTAGTCAAACAGAACTACAGGCAGAATTATGGTAGAGTAAAGCTGCTGTCCTTATGGTGACTGGGAGTCAAGAAGGCATGGGTGAGGGACCTGAGACAAATGGACACTTCCAGGGGAAGCCTCCAGTTACCTCCTCCCTCCAGTTTTGTTCCACTTCCTAATGTTCTACTACCTCCCAGCAGTACCATGTGAACAACATTTGTGGAACATTCCCTTTTCACAGGCCTGCACTTCCCACCATGAGAATGCCCCTCATATCTTGTCCTTTGACTGTGACCACGTTTTCTTTTATATCATACGCAGCCATGACCATACATTATTCAGCACGTTATTACACACCATGAGGCCCTCAGATGAGCAATCTCACTTTGGGCTTTCAGCCTCCAGATCTGTGAACTAAGTGATCCTTTCCTTTTACTTATGACCCAGTTTCAGGTTTTGTGTTAAAGCAACACAAAATGGGCTAAGACACACAGAGAATTGAAAATACCAACTGGTGTTAATGATATGAAGGAAATAGCAGTCTTTGAAAACCAATATACACACCTTTTACTTTTTAAGTTCATCATTGTCTTACCATATGATCCAATATTCATTCTACGTGTTGATGTTCACCCAAATCATGAAAG
Organism: Sciurus carolinensis; assembly: GCF_902686445.1. NCBI lineage: Eukaryota > Metazoa > Chordata > Mammalia > Rodentia > Sciuridae > Sciurus > Sciurus carolinensis. Next base: position 8,500,160 of record NC_062229.1, read on the forward strand.
AATATAACCACAAAAGGTTTCTATTACAAGGATCATAAAATCTTCATGATAGCAAAAATTTGGAAACAACTCAAATGTCCATCAGCAGGAGGGTATAAACAGCAGGAGGGTATAAAATAACATCATGGTGTACGGGGTAATGGAATGCCCCTCAGCAATGGAAAGGAACAGTGTTATTTATGTACATAAAAGAGGTGACTTCCAAAATCACCATGTTTAGAGAGAAGGCAGACACCAGGAGAGCATGCTGTAGGATCCCATGTGTGTGAAAGTTAAGAAGTGATGAAATCAACTAGTGTGACAGGAATATGAGCAACAGTGAATTCTAGTGCTGGGGACAGAGGAAAAAGGGGCAGAGTGAACCATGCAATCCCTCAGGGTGCTGAGCACTCTTCTTTCTGTTCTTCATACATAGCCTTGATTTAATTGAGGAACACTCCTCTGTATCCAATCTGCTGAGGGCTTTTATCAAATGGTCTTTGTGCACCTGTTGAGATGATCACAAGGATTGTGTTCAGAATTTAATTAGGAGAGTGTAATCCATTCATACTCTGGATTATTATTGATATGGAATGACTTCTGTTATTTTGTTATTTTTTTCCAGTTGTTTTGTGTGCTTTGGTCCCCTCTTCCTCTCTTGTGGATCATCTTTGTGATTTGTGAATTAAGAAGTTTTGATGTTTTTCTTTCATTTTTCTGTATCTTCTCTAGTAAAGACCTTTGTAGTTTCTTGTGTTTTCATAATGATAATTTCTTACTTTTGCTTCTAGATTCAGTATTACCTGAAGCATTTCTTCTGAGTCTATTTTCCAGTGATGATTTCTTCCAGTATCTGCTTGTCTTGATGAGATTCATTTTACTTCATTTCTAAAGCACAGTTTGCTGGGTATAGTATTCTTGGTTAGTCTTTCTCATTCAGGATCCTGAATACATGATTCTACTCTCTCCTGGCCTGTCAGGTTTCTGCTGAGAATCTGCTGTTAGTCTACTAGAGATTCCCTTTTATGTGTCTTGAAACTTTCCTTTTGGTGTTTTGAAAATTCTCCCTTTGTTTTCAGTTTTTGACTGTTTGGCAGTAAGATGCCTGAGACAGGACCCTTGTTGGTCAAAGATAATTAAGGTCCATTGAGAATCTTTGACTTGGATGTCTATATTTTCCCTCAAATTTGGAAGACTTTCAGCCATTATTATAAAAATGTAGCTATACTGTGACTTCCCTTTCTTATCATTCAGAAAAGCTCATTGTTCACCAAAAGTTGTCCCAAAAGTCTCATTGGCTCTCTTCAGTTTTCTTTGGTTAAAACAATTTTTTAAAAATTCTGACTGGAGCTTCAACATGTCGGCTTAGGACCAGACTTCCTCAACAGGACTCACATAGCACAAGAAATAAAAGCAAGAATCAATAACTGGGATAGATTCAAACTAAAAAGCTTTGTCTCAGCAAAGGAAACTATCAGCAATGAGAAGAAAGAGCCTACAGAGTGGGAGAAAACCTTTGCCAATCATACTTCAGATAGAGCACTAATATCCAGAATCTATAAAGAACTCAAAAAACTCTACACCAAGAATGCAAATAATCCAATCGACAAATGGGCTAAGGAAATGAATAGACACTTCACAGAAGAAGATCTACAAGCAATCAACAAACATATGGAAAAATGTTCAACATCTCTAGTAATAAGAGAAGTGCAAATCAAAACCACCCTAAGATGCCATCTCACCCCAATTAGAATGGCGATTATCAAGAATACAAGCAAAAACAGGTGTTGGGGAGGATGTGGGGAGAAAGGTACACTCATACATTGCTGGTGGGCTTGCAAATTAGTGCAGCCACTCTGGAAAGCAGTGTGGAGACTCCTTAGAAAACTCGGAATGGAACCACGATTTGACCCAGCTATCTCACTCCTTGGCCTATACTCAAAGGACTTAAAATCAGCATACTACAGAGATACAGCCACATCAATGTTCATAGCTGCTCAGTTCACAATAGCCAGATTGTGGAACCAACCCAGATGTCCTTCAGTTGATGAATGGATAAAGAAACTGTGGTATATATATATAATGGAATATTACTCAGCCATAAAGAATGATAAAATTATGGCATTTGCAGGCAAATGGATGAAATTGGACTATATCATGCTAAGTGAGATAAGCCAATCTCAAAAAACCAAAGGACGAATGATATTGCTTATAAGTGGATGATGACACATAATGGGGGGTGGTAGGGGTTAGTGTTAGGGTAAGAGTTAGGGTTAGGGAGGGGGGCAAGAATGGAGGAAGGAAGAACTGTATTGAGGGAAAAGAGGGGTGCGAGGGGTGGGGGGAAGGGGAAAAAAGCAGAATGAATCAAGCAGCATTACTCTATATAAATTTATGATTACACAAATGGTATGCCTTTACGCCATGTACAAACAGAGAAACAACATGTATCCCATTTGTTTAAAATAAAAAAAAAATTCTGACCAGGTAATTTCAAATGACCTATCTTGTAATTGAGATATTCATTGTTCTGCTTCTTATACTCTTCTGTTGGGGTTCTTAACTGTATATTTGATTTCATTGAGTTTTTTCAGTTCCAATATTTTAGTTTGCTGCTTGGTATGACATATCTCTTTTCTCTATTTCCATTCAAATGATGTATTGTTTCAATTTTGTGATTGAATTGTGGATGACCTCTCATATTTCATTGTTTTTTCTTAAAAATAGTATTTTGTTTATCTTATCAGGCAATTCATTCATACCCTTTTCTAAAGAATATGTTTCTAGAAAGTTATTGTCATGGTACCTTGGTTTTTCTTGATTTTGTTCTTAAAAGTGTATTTGTGTGTCTAATGTACCAATTACATCTACTATTTTTTTTTTTTTTGTATCAGGAATTAAACCCATGGTGCCTAAACACTGAGCCATATCCCTGCCCTTTTTTATTTTTTATTTTAAGGCAGGTTTGCCTTAAGTTGCTTAGGGTCTCACTAAGTTACTGAATCTGGATTCAAATTGGTAATCCTCCTGTTCAGCCTCCCAAGTCACTGAGATTACAGTGTGCACCACTATGCCCATCTATTTTCCCAGTTTTATATAATGACTGTTGTAGTAAAAGTCCATCCTGTACTTGTGAACTCAGATTTCAGTTGGGTGTACTAAGTTGTACTTGGTTCCATGTGAGCACAGTAGTGCTGTCCCCAGGTACCTTCCCCAACAGTGACCAACATTAGCTATGCCTGTGGTGACTCACTAGTCCCAACTGACGTGGTTTGTGTGATTATTTTATGGGCTGGGATGCAGTTTCCTGGACATGGTGGCAACCCATGGTGTGACATTCACATCTCTAGGTGCAGGTTGCTGTCAGTTTGGGTGGATCACTTGGTTGAGCTCACTCTAGCAGGCCTGGGCACATTAAGTACACAGTGTGAGAAAGAAGAGGCAGGATGTCTTGATTGAGGTGTCTGAGGCCTGTGGATTGGCAGAGATGAGGCCATGGCACAGGCAGGCTCCATTCAGTGCCCGAGCACTGTGGGTTTGTCTTCATGGAGGTTCCAGAGGCCAAGTAGCTGAGATCAAGCTGTTCAGCTACTGGCATATGACACAGGGGGAGAGGAATGTCCTCCCAGCTGCTTCTTGGCACATTTTCAGACCAAATCACGTGGAGTATGCTTCTCAGGTGCTATGGAGGCCATAGATGGGTCAGCAGAGCTGCCTGGAAGATCAGTGAGACTAAGGGATAGTTGGAAGATAGTAAAAAGCTTTTTGGGCCATGGGTGCATGAACTCGGTGAAGGAGTTTCTCACTGAGTCCACAGAATGCTAAGCTCCTCAAGGTGAACTTCTGGTATACTGTTCATGTGCTGCAAGAGTCTGGACAGGTCACCTGCATAATGCAGGAGGCATGGCAGTGCTCCCCACATACTTTGCAAGGTGGAAATTGAGTAGTCTGAGGCCCAAGTCAGAGGGAAAAACCCTGTGGATGCTTCCTACATCATCGGTCGGGGAGGTCCTAAGAGGACACTGTAGCACAGAGCTTAGCTAGCAGAGGGTGCAACATGAACTGGACCCTTTCTCTTTGAAAATGCAGCAGTGTGGACCCCTCAGTAGCTCCCACAAACTGAGCTGAGATCCTCTGAAGTCCAAAGACATCTAAACAAGAACACTTCTTGAGTCTCAGCACAGAGTAGGTATTGCTTGGTCCTCCAGCTGACCTCTCTTCCACCGTGAAAATGCCATTTTGGATCAGGATTGATCTGAACTGGGGAGATGGGACAAGGATGCCCCGTGCTTTCTCCCAGAACTCACAAAGCTCTGCAGTGTCGCTGTGACCTCCCTCCTCCACTCCAGTTATCACCCTCAACAGGGGAACAACAGATCTTGGCTTCTCTTCTTGGTCTTTATTTGTAAAGGGAAGCACACCTGGATTCACTCTCTCACCTTCTGACATCACTTCAAAGGCAGGACATCTGAGTTTCAGGAAATATACTGAAAACACACAGCGATTCTCTTTTAATAAATGACACTGAGCAAGCATTAACCCGAATACAGATTTAGATCTTTGTTTTAAACACTAAACAAAAATAAATCTCAAGTGAATTAAAGACTGGACTTAAACTTACTGGAGTCAAACCTGGGGGTATAGCTCCATGACATGGGTCTGGGGAAAGACATTTAGGATGTGATCCACCCCAAAATCCACCAAAAACATAAATATGAAAATGAGATTGCTTCAAATTGAAAAGTTTCTACATAGCAAAGGAAATAATCAGCAGAGTGAGGATACAGCATACAGCATGGGAAAATATATTGTCCATCACCGTATTATGACCTTGTCATTGCCGCATTATGATTAACATAGTGACTGGATTCACTGTGGTATATTCCTACATACAAGGACACAATTTCTGTAGATTGCATTCCCCAGTAGCTCCACATCCCTCCTCTCCTCCCTCCTTGGTACATCTTTCTCAACTCCACCTGTGTCCACCCATCTCCTGTCTGATTTCTTGAGGTCATTTCTTAAAAAGTTTTTTCTCTCTTTCACATATGAGATAAAGCTTTTCCTCAGTCTAACTTGCTCATCATAATGATGCTCTCTATTTCCATCCATTTTCTTCCAAATGACATATTTCATTCTTCTTTACAGCTCAACAAAACTCCATTGGCTCAGTATGCCACCTTTTCCTCATCCATTCATAGGTTGCTAGACAATTCTATATTTGCTCCATAACCTGGCTATTGTGAATTGCATGGGTATGCTTGCATCACTAGAGTATGCTGACTTTAATTCTTTTGGAAAAGCACTGAAGAGGGCTATAACTGGGTCATATGAAGTTCCATTCTTAGTCTTTGGAGGAATGACCACTCTAAATCCATAGTGACTGTCTTCTTATACAATCCCACAGCAACATCACATAACTATCCTTTATCCCCCATGTCTTTGCCAGCATTTATTATTATTACTAATCCTGAACTGCTAATAAAAATCTCAATGTATTTTCCTTGCAATCCCTGATTGCTAAGGATGTTCTGAAGGTTGTTGAATATTTCCTCAGATATTTGTTGAATTTTTTAACACCTTGTTTTGACAAATGTCTAGTTCATTTGCTCATTTATTGATTGTGTTATTGGGGGATGTCAAGTTTTTTGAGTTCTCTATATATTCTGGATATTAATCCCCTCTCAGAAGAGTAGCAAGAAAGATTTTCTCCTGGTCTCCCATTTTGTGGGCTCTCTTAACAATCTTGATTCCTGTGCTGTGCACAACCTTTTTAATTTGGTGCCATCCACTTTTAATTCTTGGTATGATTTCTTGAGCTTTCTTTATGAGTCCTTTTGAGGAAATCAATGCCTACACCCCTGTATTGGAACTCCTATATTTTCTTCTAGGAGTTGCAGTTTCTGGTCTGATTACTGGTACTTTGATCCTTTTTTATTTGACTTTTGTTCAGGATGATAGGGATCTGGTTTCCTTCTTCCACATGTAGATATCAAATTTCCCCAATGGCTTTTTTTTTAAATGATGTGTTTTCTTCCATTCATGTTTTCCCTGCCCTTGTCAATGATCAGATGACGGTCTCAGTGTTGGTTTGTCACTGTGCATTCTACCCTCTTCTGCTGGTACACATTGTGTCTGAATGCCAGTGCCACTCAGTCTTTGACACTACAACTCTGTGGTCTAATTTTAAATCAGGCATTGAGATGTGTCCAGCATTGCTTTTATGGCCTTAGGATTTCTTTGGCTATTCTGGTAATTTTGTTGTACCATATGAATTTTATGACTGTTTTTCTACTTCTGAGAAACAGGTCATTAGTATTTTGATGGGGACTGTATTAATCATAAATAACACTTTTGTTAATATGGTCACTTTAGCAATGTTAATTCTGCCTGTCCATAAACTTGGTAGTTCTTCCACCTCCTAGTGCCTTCCTCTATGCCTTTTCTCACTTTCTGACATTTTTATTGGAGAGTTATTTCACCTCTTCAATTATATTAATCCCTGGGTTTCTGATTCCTCATTACTTTTTCAGTGGTTTTCATATTCGTGCTTAGAAAAACTATTGATTTTTTGATTTTGTATCCTACTATTTTGATGTATCTGTTAGTCAGTTCTAGGATTTTTCTGCTAAAATTTTTAGACCTTCTGCATACAGAATCACATCATCTGTAAGCCTGATTGAATCTCATCTTCTGACTAATTGTTCTTCCTAGAGTTTCAAGAACTATATGGAATAAGAGTGGTGGGATGGACATCTAGGACTTGGTCTGATTTGACAGGAAATGCTTTCAGCTTTTCTCTGTTTACTAGGATGTTGACTTTGAGTTTATGAAATGTAGCCTTTATGGTGTTGAGGGAAGTCCTTCTATCACTTCTTTCACTGGTGTTCTTCACATGACTGGTTGATGAATTCTATCAAAGGATTTTTTGCCTCTATTGAGATGATCACGTGATTTTTTGTCCCAAATTTGATTCATTTGATGAATTACACAGGAATTGATTTTCAAATAATGAACAATCATTGCAGCACTGGAATGAAGCCAACTTCACTGTTATGTACAATCTTATTAATATGTTCATGAATATGGTTTCCTAATATTTTCTTGAAGATTCTTATGTCTATCTTCATCTGGGATATTGATCTACAGCTTTCTTTCCGTGCATATGTCCTTGTCTGTATTTGGTGCTAGGGTAATATTGGCACCAAAGAATAAATTTGGAACTTCCACTTTCTATTCCATGGAATAATTCGAGGAGCATTGGTAGAGTTTTTAAAAGGCTGGTAGAAAACAGTTGGAAATCCATCTGAACCTGGACTTCATTGTTGTTGCTGTTGGAAGACTATTTACTCTGCTTCATTATCTTTGCTTTTTATTGATATCTTTAGATCTTCTTTATCCTCTTAGTTCAACTTTGGGAGGTCATAGGGATCACAGATGAACTTAGGGAAGAAATTTAAATTTTTATTACTATAGTGTAGTTATACATAATAGTGAATTTCATTTTGACATAGCCATACATGCATAGAATATAATATGCTCCATTTAAGTTCCAGGAGTTCCCCCTTCCCTCTCTCCACCCTCCCTGTTTTTTCCTGCAGGTTCTTTCTTTCTTTCTTTCTTTCTTTATTTATTTATTTATTTATTTATTTTTATTGTAAACAAATGGGATACATGTTGTTTTTCTGTTTGTACATGGATTAAAGGCCTACCATTTGTGTAATCATAAAATTACATAGGGTAATGTTGTTTGATTCATTGTTATTTATTCCCTTCCCCCCCACCCAACCCACACCTCTTTTCCCTCTATACAGTCCTTCCTTCCTCCATTCTTGCCCCTCCCTAACCCTATGCCTAACCCTAACCCTAACGCTAACCTCTCCCACCCCCATTATGTGTCATCCTCTGCTTATCAGCAAGATCATTCATCGTTTGGTTTTTTGAGATTGGCTTATCTCACTTAGCATGAAACTCTCCAATTTCATCCATTTGCCTGCAAATACCATAATTTTATCATTTTTTATGGATGAGTAATATTCCATTGTGTGTGTGTATATATATATATATATATATATATATATATATATATCACAGTGTGTATATATATATCACAGTTTCTTTATCCATTCATCAATTGAAGAACATCTAGCTTGGTTCCACATTCAGGCTATTGTGAATTGAGCAGCTATAAAGACTGATGTGGCTGTATCTATGTAGTATGCTGATTTTAAATCCTTTGGGTATAGGCCAAGGAGTGGGATAGCTGGGTCCAATGGTGGTTCCATTCCAAGCTTTCTGAGGAATCTCCATACTGCTTTCCAGAGTGGCTATACTAATTTGCAACCCCACCATCCATGTATGAGTGTGCCTTTTTCCCCACATCCTCGCCAACACCTATTGTTGCTTGTGTTCTTGGTAATCACCATTCTAATTGAGGTGAGATGGAATCTTAGGGTAGTTTTGATTTGCATTTCTCTTATTAATAGAGATGTTGAGCATTTTTTCATATACCGGTTGATTGCTTGTACATCTTCTGTGAAGTGTCTGTTCATTTCCTTAGCCCATTTGTTGATTGGATTATTTGTATTCTTGGTTTAGATTTTTTTGAGTTCTTTATAGATTCTGGAAACTAGCGCTCTATCTGAAGTATGAGTGGCAAAGATTTTCTCCCACTCTGTAGGCTCTCTCTTCACATTACTGATAGTTTCCTTTGCTGAGAGAAAGCTATTTAGTTTGAATCTATCCCAGTTGTTGATTCTTGCTTTTATTTCTTGTGCTACGGGAGTCCTGTTAAAGAAATCTGATCCTAAGCCAACATGTTGAAGATTTGGACCTACATTTTCTTCTTTAAGATGCAGGGTCCTGGTCTGATTTTGAGGTCCTTGATCCATTTTGAATGGAGTTTTGTGCAGGGTGAGAGATAGGGTTTACTTTCATTCTGTTGCATAGGTATTTCCAGTTTTCCCAGCACCATTGGTTGAAGAGGCTATCTTTTCTCCATTGCATACTTTTGGACCCTTTGTCTAGTATAAGAAAATTGTATTTATTTGGGTTTGTGTCCATGTCCTCTATTCTGTACCATTGATCTACCTTTCTATTTTGGTACCAAAACCATGCCATTTTTGTTACTATTGCTTTGTAGTACAGTTGAACATCTGGTAGTGCGATACCCCCTGCTACGCTCTTTCTGCTAAGGAATGCTTAGGTACTCTGGCTTTCTTATCTTCAAGATAAATTTCATAATTGCTTGCTCTATTTCTGTAAGGTATGTCATTGGGATTTTAATGGGAATTGCATTGAATCTGTATATCACTTTTGGTAGTATTGCCATTTTGACAATATTAAATCTGCATATCCAGGAACATGGGAGATATTTCATCTTCTAGGATTTTCTTTAATTTGTTTCTTTAGTGTTCTGTAGTTCTCATTGTAGAGGGCTTTCACCTCTTTTGTGAGATTAATTCCCAAGTATTTTATTTTTTTTGATGCTATTGTGAATGTGGTAGTTTTCCTGACTTCTCTTTCTGAAGATTCATCACTAATGTATAAAAATGCATTGGATTTATGAACATTGATCTTGTAACCTGCTACTTTACTGAATTCACTTATGAGTTCCAAAAGTTTTCTGTTGGAATTTCCAGGTTCCTCTAAATATATAATCATGTCTTCAGCGAACAGGGATAGTTTGAGTTCTTCTTTTCCTATTCATATTCCTTTAAATTCTTTGGTTTGTCTTATTGCTCTGGCTAAAATTTCAAGGATGATGTTGAATAGAAGTGGTGAAAGAGGGCATCCCTGCCTTGTTCCAGTTTTTAGGGGGAATGTTTTGAGTTTTTTGCCATTTAGAATGATATTGGCCATGGGCTTAGCGTAGATTGCCTTCACAATGTTAAGGAATGTTCCCACTATCCCTATTTTTTCTAGTGTTTTGAGCATGAAGGGATGCTGTATTTTATCGAATGCTTTTTCTGCATCTATTGAAATAATCATGTGATTCTTAACTTTAAGTCTGTTGATATGGTGAATGACACTTATTGATTTCCAGATGTTGAACCAACCTTGCATCCTTCGGATAAAACCCACTTGATCGTGGTGCACTATCTTTTTAATATATTTTTGTATGCGATTTACTTTGATTTTGTTGAGAATTTTTCATCAATGTTCATTAAGGATATTGGTCCGAAATTTTCTTTCCTTCGGTATCAGGGTGATATTGGCTTCATAGAATGTGTTTGGGAGGGTTCCCTCTCTTCTATTTCATGAAATACTTTGAGGAGTATTGGAATGAGCTCTTCTTTAAAGGTTTTGTAGAACTCGGCTGAGAACCCATCTGGTCCTGGACTTTCTTTGTTGGTAGGCTTTTGATGACCTCTTCTATTTCATTTCTTGAAATTGATTTATTTAAGTTGTGTATGTCCTCCTCGTTCAGTTCATGTAATTCATGTCTCTAGAACCTTGTTGATGTCTTCAAGGTTTTCTGTTTTGTTGGAGTATAGATTTTCAAAATAGCTTCTAATTATGTTTTGTATTTCACTCATGTCTGTAGTGATATTTCCTTATTCACTCTGAATTTTAGTGATTTGAGTTTATTCTCTCTTTCTCTTTGTTAGTGTGGCTAAGGGTTTATCAATTTTCTTTATTTTTTCAAAGAACCAACTCTTTATTTTGTTAATTTTTCTGATTGTTTCTTTTGCTTAAATTTCATTGATTTCAGCTCTGATTTTAACTATTTCCTGTCTTCTACTACAATTGATGTTGGTCTGCTCTTCTTTTTCTAGGGCTTTGAGCTGTAGTGTTAAGTCGTTTATTTTTTTTTTTATTTTTTTTTTATAACCAAGGAGAAATTTATTTTCCAAACAAATTATCATGTATTAAATGACATGTCAGCCTCAAATTCCTAAATCCAAAGTTATCTCTATTACATATTACTCTATTAAAAACAATAAACAGTACCTGATCATTTCAAGTCAGGTTTTCTGGGTTTGGAAGTGTTTCTTTTTTTTTTTTTTTTTTAAATTGTAAACAAATGGGATACATGTTTTTTCTCTGTCTGTACATGGCATAAAGGCATACCATTTGTGTAATCATAAATTTACATAGGGTAATGTTGTTTGATTCATTCTGCCATTTTTTCCCTTCCCCCCCTCCCCTCCCACCCTTCCCCTCCATCTAGACAGTCCTTCCTTCCTCCATTCCTGCACCCCTCCCTAAACCCAACTCCAACCCCAACACTAACCCTTCCCACCCCCCATTATATGTCATCATCCACTTATTAGCGATATCATTCGTCCTTTGGTTTTTTGAGATTGGCTTATCTCACTTAGCATGATATTCTCCAGTTTCCTCCATTTGCCTGCAAATGCCATAATTTTATCGTTCTTTATGGCTGAGTAATATTCCATTGTATATATATACCACATTTTCTTTATCCATTCATCAACTGAAGGACATCTAGGTTGGTTCCACAATCTGGCTATTGTGAACTGAGCAGCTATGAACATTGATGTGGCTGTATCTCTGTAATATGCTGATTTTAAGTCCTTTGGGTATAGGCCAAGGATTGGGATAGCTGGGTCAAATGGTGGTTCCATTCCAAGTTTTCTAAGGAATCTCCACACTGCTTTCCAGAGTGGCTGCACTAATTTGCAGCCCCACCAGCAATGTATGAGTGTACCTTTTTCCCCACATCCTCGCCAACACCTGTTGTTGGTTGTATTCTTGATAATTGCCATTCTAATTGGGGTGAGATGGAATCTTAGGGTGGTTTTGATTTGCATTTCTCTTATTACTAGAGATGTTGAACATTTTTCCATATGTTTGTTGATTGCTTGTACATCTTCTTCTGTGAAGTGTCTATTCATTTCCTTAGCCCATTTGTCAGTTGGATTATTTACATTCTTGGTGTAGAGTTTTTTGAGTTCTTTATAGATTCTGGAGATTAGCGCTCTATCTGAAGTATGATTGGCAAAGATTTTCTCCCACTCTGTAGGCTCTTTCTTTGCATTGCTGATAGATTCCTTTGCTGAGAGAAAGCTTTTTAGTTTGAATCTATCCCAGTTATTAATTCTTGCTTTTATTTCTTGTGCTATGGGAGTCCTGTTGAGGAAGTCTGGTCCTAAGCCGACATGTTGAAGCTCTGGACCTACATTTTCTTCTATAAGATGCAAGGTCTCTGGTCTGATTCCGAGATCCTTAATCCATTTTGAGTTTAGTTTCGTGCATGGTGAGAGATATGGGTTTAGTTTCATTCTGTTGCATATGGATTTCCAATTATCCCAGCACCATTTGTTGAAGAGGCTATCTTTTCTCCATTGCATATTTTTGGCCCCTTTGTCTAGTATGAGAAAATTGTATTTATTTGGGTTTGTGTCCGTGTCCTCTATTCTGTACCATTGATCCACCTTTCTATTTTGGTACCAATACCATGCCGTTTTTGTTACTGTTGCTTTGTAGTAGAGTTGAAGATCTGGTATTGCGATACCCCCTGCTTGTTGAATGCGCTCCATGAAATAAATCTTCCCCTAAGTACTGCTTTCATAGTGTCCCAGAGATTTTGATATGATGTGTCTTTGTTCTTGTTTTCTTCTAAGAATTTTTTTTATTTCCCTCCTGATGTCTCCTGTTATACATTCATCACATAATAGTGTATTATTTAATCTCCAGGTATTGGAAAATTTCTGTTTTTATTCTGTCATTTATTTCTAATTTCAATCCATTAGGGTCAGTTAGAATACAAGGTAGTATCTCTGTCTTCTTGTATTTGCTAACAGAAGCTTTGTGGCATAAGATATGGTCTATTTTAGAGAAGGATCCATGTGCTGCTGAAGAGAAAGTGTATTCGTTCTTTGTCAGATGGTATATTCTATATATGTCCATTATTTTTAAATTGTTGATTGTGTTATTGAGATCTATGGTTTCTTCATTCAATTTTTGTTTGGAAGATCTATCCAGTGGTGAGAGAAGTGTGTTAAAAATGCCTAGTATCATTGTGTTGTGGTCTATTTGATTTCTGGAATTAAGAAGGATTTGTTTGATGTACATGGATGAGCCAATGTTCGGGACATACATATTTATGATTGTTATGTCTTGCTGATTTATGCTTTCCTTAAGAAGTATGTAATGTCCTTCTTTATCCCTTCTGACTAGTTTTGGCTTGAAGTCCACATTATCTGAAATGAGGATGGATACTCCAACTTTTTTGCTGTGTCCGTGTGCATGGTATGTTTTTTCCCATCCTTTCACCTTTAGTCTATGGGTATCTCTTTTTACGAGATGAGTCTCTTGCAGGCAGCATATTGTTGGATTTTTCTTTTTAATCCAATCTGCCAGTCTATGTCTTTTGATTGATGAGTTCAGGCCATTAACATTCAGGGTTATTATTGTGATATGATTTGTATTCGCAGTCATTTGACTCATTTTTGTCTTTTGACATGATTTGGTTTCTCCTTTATTTGGCTATTCGTGTAGGCTAGTTCTTCCTGTTGCTGATTTGAATCGTTGTTTTTCATCTCTTCCTCATGGAATATTTTGCTGAGAATGTTCTGTTATGCCAGCTTTCTTTTTGTAAGTTCTTTTAGCTTTTATTTTTTTATCATGGAAGGATCTTATTTTGTTGTCAAATCTGAAAGTAAGTTTTGCTGGGTATAAGATTCTTGTTGGCATCCGTTTTCTTTCAGGGCTTGGTTTTTCCAGGCCCTTCTAGCTTTTAGGGTCTGGATTGAAAAATCTGCTGATATTCTTATTGCTTTTCCCCTGAATGTAATTCGATTCTATTCTCTTGCAGCCTTTAATATTCTGTCTTTATTTTGTATGATAGGTATTTTCATAATAATGTGCCTTGGTGTGGGTCTATTGTAATTTTGTGTATTTGGAGTCCTATAACCTTCTTGTACCTGGTTTTCCATTTCATTCTTCAGATTTGTGAAATTTTTTGATATTATTTCATTGAATAGATTGTTCATTCCTTTGGTTTGTTTCTCTAAGCCTTCCTCAATCCCAACAATTCTTAAAATGACCTTTTAATGATATCCCATAATTCTTGTAGATTCTGTTCATGATTTCTTACCATCTTCTCTGTTTGGTCAATTTTGTTTTCAAGATTAAGTATTTTGTCTTCAATGTCTGAGGTTCTGTCTTCAAGATGTTCTATCCTATTGGTTATGCTTTCTATGGAGTTTTAAATTTTGTTTATTGTTTCCTTCATTTCAAGGATTTATGTTTTTTTTATTAGTATCTCTAACTCTTTATTGAAATAATCTTTTGCTTTCTGTATTTGCTTTTTTAACTGTTGAATGGTGCAATCATTTAATTCCTGCATTTGCTCTCTCATCTCTTCCTTCAATGCCTGCATTTGCTCTTTCATCTCCTTCTTTGCTTCCCTGATTGTTTTAATTATGTACATTCTGAACTCCCTTTCTGACATTTCTTCTGCTGTGCTGTCATTGAGTTTTATTGGTATAGTATCTAGGTTTGTTTGAGACATTTTCTTCCCTTGTTTTCTCATATTGTTCAGATATCAGTGGGACTCTGAGATATTGCAGATTTCCTCTATTGGCTTATAGTGTCCCTTTAGACTTCCAGTATATCACCTCCCAGCCTTCAGTAGCCTGAAGTCTTGGAGGAACTTGATAATGCAGTGCTTCTGAAGAAAGTTGCCCCTCGCCAGCAACTGGGTCCAGGACTGGGGGCTGGTTCTGCGTGGAAATCCTCTCACTGGGCTGCCTGCTCCTAGAAGCTGGCTATAGAAAGGGTCTGCCCCTGCCTGAGGGATCCAGGCTGCTCGGGGAAAGACTCTCCCTGTCCTTCCTTGGTCCTAGAAGCCGCCTGCCGACCAGGGCCCACAGCTGGGTTCAGGTCTTGGGGTTGGCTCTGTGTGGAAAAGCTCTCACTGTGTCGGCCTGCTCCAAGAAGCTCCAAGGAGCCCGCCGCCGGAGGGTCCAGGGTTGCTTGGGGAAGTCTCTCGCTGCCCTGCCCTGCTCTGAGAAGTTGCCCACTGTCCGGGCCTGCTGCTTGGGCCGAGCCTCACCCGGTGGGAGAGGTGCACCCCACGGTTCTATGTTAGTCCGGGTCTCTCAATCACTCCCCTTCTTGAATCCTGAGTTCTGGTGCAACGGGAGATGCAGTCACCCTCTAGTCCGCCATCTTGGATCTCCTCGAAAATGCATATTAAAATTGTAAGTTGTCACCTCATTCCTCATACTATGGTTATTATCAAAAACACAAAAGATGAGATTGTGTTAGTTTAGATGTAGAGATAACTCTTCCAAACTGCTGAGAGGAATATAAATCAAAACATTCATTGTGAACAACAGTGTGTTTTCCCAAAAATCTCACAATAGAACTCCCCTATGATCCAGCACACTCACTACAGGGTACATACACGCAGAGTGTGAGATCCTTAAGCCCAAGAGACATCCGTTCCCCCACATCCACTGCAGAACAGTGTGCAACACCCAGGAAGTAGAATCCACTGGAGTGTGCATCAGCAGATGAACACATGATGAAGAGGCACTTTCAATATGCACTGGGAAGTAGGATGCACCTAACCCTCCACAGAAGGAGGACACCCTGTCACCTGTGGACAGCAATGATTAACCAGGAGGACACTGTGTTCAGTGAAATAAGCCAGGTTGAGAAACACAAATACCCCTCACCACACTCATCCAGGGATATAAAAGTCAAACTCAGAAGCAGAGTCAGATGGTGGTGGCCAGAGCCTGAGCAGGAAGGGTGCTGGGGAAATACGGGGAAAGGAAGCAAACTTTCAATTATCCAGGAGGAACAAGTTCAGGAGATCTGCTAGCATGCTCAGGACAGCTAGTGGAAAATATTTTACATTTAAAACCTGCTGAGAGAAGATGTAAGTGTTTGTGTCATAAGTAATAAATATGGGAGGAAATGCTTCTGTTAAATAGTTTGACATAGTCATTCCTAAGCACATGTATATCATCTGAAATCATCTTGTATAAAACAAAATATATACCATTTATACTTGTCAACAACAATTTAAGATAAAAATGAATGCATAAAAAATTCGATCACTAAAATTTTCTATATATAATGGCATCAGAAGGACATGAGAGGGGAGAGAGGGCTGTGTGGAGAGCAGAGCTTTGAGACTGTGTCACATGAAGCCAGGCAACAATGAGACTGGGGCAGGGATTCTCATTGGGCAGAGCTCAGAGCATCAGGCTCAGGGGTCACTAGGTTCAGTTCTGTGAAGAGGTTGAGGTCAGCCTCCCATCCTGTCCTCAGCCCAGCCTATGCCCTGTCAATCAGAAGCCCTTTATTCCAGGAGGACACGGAGGCCTGATGGTGCTGTTAGAGGTGGTGGCCAAGGCCTGCAGGGGTTGCACAGGTAGTCTTCACTGACTGACCTCAGCCCTCAACATCCTGCAAGGATGTGCAAGGGCCTCCTGGGTGCTTGGTTAATTCCAACACCAGCTCATTCAGACTTGCCCAATTCCTCAGATCAGGCTTCTGACACAACCACCCCTGGCCCCTGAGGCCACAGGGTGCAGGTCCTGCTGTCTCAGGACACCGGGTCCCCAGTGCCTTGTTGGAATATGATGAAGTCCTAAGTCCCAGAGGAGGAGTGACAAACATGTTTTTCAACAGTGTTTGTCAGCAGGTTTGCAGGGTGACAGGTGCATAGCTTTGGGAACTGGTCCCCAGAGGTTCTGGATGGACTAAAGGGAAGCAGAGAAAGGACAGGAAGCCAGAGCTACTCTGACCACAGGACACTAAGGGTGAGGTCTCTGCACCAAGTCTGCCTTAATAACCCCCTTACTCCTGGCTGTGCAGGGTCTGGCCAGCTGCTCCTGCATATGCTCTCCCAGCTGGAAGGCATGGAGTGAGGGGATTTCCTGTGCCCTACTCATGGACTGACCCTCCCTGCAGAGGCTGAGACAGTAGACATGATCCAGCTGCAGCTTCCCACCTCACACTCTGCCCAGGGCTTCCTCTCTGTTTGGGCAGAGCAGGACATGGTGTTCTTCCTGAGCCTTCTCTTCCTACTCCTGCAGCCTGCACATACAACACGGGTGAAAGTAAAGAATTGCTTAGGATATTTGAGGCCAACTGTCTTCAGAGATGGAGACCTGGTCCTGGGTGGGTTTTTCCCCCTTTACAACATGAACCAGGACTCAGAGATATCCCGGATATCCTTTTTACTCCAACCAAAGACTGACGTGAGAGCCACCAGGTGAGTTTCTATTCTTTGTGTGTGTATTAGGTGTGGTCATGATTTTGTGTACGTGTATTTGCTTGTGTATGTGTGTGTCTGTGTGTGTGCATGTGTGTTCCCCCTAGGAGTTTTGAAAACTGTGCACAGTCATGACAGAAAGAAAGAACAGTGAATTCTGAGGTCCTTTCATTCTCTTTTGGGTTTATTTTTAGCATTGCAATTACACATAATAGTGGGATTTATTTTGAGTATTCTTAAATACATACAATATGAGTTTCTCCATTTCCCTTGTCCTTTATCTTTCTAAAACCTTCCATTTTCATCTTCTGCTCTATGCTATTTTTCCCCTCACCTTTTTATTGTGCACATAGTTGCACATACTGGTGGGATTCACTGTGACTTTTTCACACCTGCACACGACACAGCAGTGTAATTTGGCCACTATCACTCTCCAGCATTTCCCTCACCTCCCCTGCTCTTGCCCCTTGGTCCCTTGTCTCCACTGATATCCCTTCCATTTTGATGAGATCTCTCCACATTTATTTTTCTTTTTCCTGTCTAGCTTCCAAATATGAAAAAAAATATGACCCTCGACCTTCTGAGTTTGTCTTATTTCACTTAATGTAAAGGTCTCAAGTTCTATCCATTTTCCTGCAAATGGCATAATTTCATTTTTCTCTATGGCTAAATCAAACTCCATTGTGTCTATGAAGCACATTTTCTTTCTCCATTCATCCACTGATGGACACCTATGTTGCTTCCACAGTTTAGCTATTGTGAATTGTGCTACTGTGAACATGGGTATGCAGGTATCACTGTAGTACGATGACTTTAATTCTTTAGGGTAAACACCAAGGAGTGGTATAGCTGGGTCATATGATGGCTCCATGCCTAGTCCTTTGAGGAACCATATTGATTTCCATAGTGGTTGTACAAATTACAGTCCCGTCAGCAGTGTAAAAGTGTTCCTTTGCTTCCACATCCTTTCCAACATTCATTTTTATTTGTATCTTGAGGCCTGCCACTCTGACCAGTATGAGATCAAATCGACATAGATTTGATTTGCTTGTCCATAATTGCTAATGATGTTGAACATTCATTCATATATTTGTTGGCAGTTTGTATTTCATCTTTTGAGAAGTGCCTGCTTAATAAATTTGCACATTTATTAACTGCATTATTTGTGGTGTTTTGGAGTATAGTTTTCTGAGTTCTTTATACATTGTAGATATTCATACTGTGTCAGGAGTGTAGCTAGCAACGATGCTGCCCCATTCTGTAGGTTACCCCCTTTGCTATGCAGAATTTAATTTGAGACCACCCATTTAATTTGATACCAATCCCATTTCTGGGCTTTATTTCCTGAGCTTTAGGGTTCCTATTGAGAAAGTCATTGACTGTGCCTCTTTGTGGGTGTGTTGACCCTAGGTTTTCTTCTAGAAGTTGCATATTTTCTAATGTAATTTCTTGTCCGACTTTGAGTTGTCTTTTGCTCAGTGTCAGCTATAAGGGTCTAGTTTCACACTTCTAAATATGGATAACCAGTTTCCTCAGCACCAGCCTTGTTCAAGACTGTCTTTTGTCCAGTGAATGTTTTCAGTATCATTGTCAGGGGTCAGAGGACTGCAGATGTGTGGGTTTATCTCTGTTCCTTCTATTCTCTATCATTGGTCTATGTATCCGCTTTTATTCCACTCCTGTGCAGTTTTTGTGACTCTATCTCTGCAGTATAATAAAGAAGTCAGGTATTGTGATGCCTCCAGCATTGCTCTTTTGGCTTAGAATTGCTTTGGCGATTCTGGGTCATTTTTTCTCCCAAAAAAAGACTTTAAGACTTTTTATCTTGGTCTTTGAGGAAATTCATCAGTGTTTCAATGGTGAGTTCTTTGAAACTGTATGTTATGTTAGGTAGCATGGCATTTTAACAATACTAATTGTATCCTTGAATAGAGGAGGCATTTCTCTCTTCTTGTGTTTTCTTCAATTTCTTACTTCAAGGTGATATAATTTCCATTGTAGAGATCTGTAATTTCTTAGTTTTATTCTTAGGTATATCACTTTTTTGAGACTTGTGAATCTATATATTTTTACGATATAGGATAGGATTCAGCATCTATTGAGACCACTTCTTCAGTCTGATCCCCTTCATCAAGTACTGGGGAATTTGGAGGGAGTTGAATTCTCTCCAAAAGTAGATCTCATAGAATTGGAGGATAGATTGATGGGTGTCAGAGGCTGAGTGAACAAGGACTGGTGAGGGGTGGGACAGGTGGATCAGTGGTACTCACTTACATTGAGACAAGCTCAATTGTATGGGATGGTATTTCACAGAAGAATGGTTACAAACAATGAAAATGAGCTGTGTCCTTGAATAACTCAAAGGAAGTTTTCTCCATGTTCTCATCTTGGAAAGAGAGAAACACTTGAATAGAAGTGTATACTGAACCTAAACATTAAATAATGTGTACATACATGAAAACATCATGTGGTACCCCATAAATGTGTACAATTTTTATATTTGATCTCTCAGTTAAAACAAGTTTAAAAAGAAACCTTTAAAAACATTCCCTTCCTTTAAAAAATCAGAAGAAGTAAGAGAATGGGCATAAAGTTAAAAAGTATTTATTCATTCTTATTAATTTTTAATAGTACAAAGATAAAAATTAAGAATGGAACAAATTCCAACTGTATAATTTATCTACTATATGTAACCCATGTCCAATTATTTCTACCTGAAATAAAAGAATATTTTTGTCAATTAAGTATAGAAAAAAATATTTGACCATGTGTTTTAGTGACAAAAAAATTTCCCATCCTTAAGTACCAATAATACAGAAAAAAATTATTGGAAAGAATGGGAAAACACAGTGTAATTAAAAAAGAAAATATTGTCATTTGGAAACTGCTTAAAAATATTTTGCCAATGTTCAATTAAAGAGTTCCTACAAAATAACATCATAAAACAGTTCATGGAAATTCATAGAATTAAACCATAAGCAAGCATGAATATGAACTAAATCACCAATAACATAAAATATTAAGAATTCATAATTCATTAAATGAAGTTTTTGAATATTTAAATAAGGCTGCAATTTAAGATAGAAGAACTAGATCAATTATAAGCCAAGGAAAGGAAAGAAATTCATAAAGAGTAAACAAAATAATAAACCTATTAGAAAACATGAAAGGCTATAATAAAATTCAACAACCAATATTTTTTGAAAATCTACTTAGAGAAAAACTTCAAACTTTCAAACATAAAAGGAGAAAGGATTCTCTAAAGAGAAAGAAAAAATATGAGTTATCAGCTTGAAGACTATAGAAATAAATCGGAGGTTCTGAAGCAAACATTAGCTTTCAAGGAAAATATAATTGAAGAAAACAGCTTGATAAAGTGATAGATTAGAATATAGAAAGCATTCACTCAAAATACCCCATGTTGAAGGGCTGTAGAGGATGCTCCTCTCAGTTGTTTGAAGAACTGGCAAGTCAGGGTCATTTTAAACTATTAGATACACATGTAGTCCACATGTTGTGTATTGGTGTCTGCTGAAGGAGTGCCCCAAGCCATGTGGTTAAAACTGAAGGAAGATGTTTGGCTATGGAACAGGCACATCTGTGTCCTCTCAGAAGCAGGAGGCACACCTCTGCTGTGAGTCGAACTCCTTTCAGGCACACTGGCTGCAGGCACATACTCTTCCCTTAGAAGGAGTGAGCTCCAAGCTCAGCACGAGAGATACATGCTAGCACCCATGCTCTAAAGGCACTCCACTTGTCGCCGATTGGCTGCTTGAGAATATAAAACTTGTATGTTTCCGCATTAAACTTGAGTCTGCATCACCCGAAACTGGCTCCCATTCTGCTGTGTTTGCCCTCATGCTCACCTTCCTGAATCCTGCCAGGCTGCTCCCCATCCGAATCCCAACAGTCTGCATCTAACTAGACTCAGGACCATAGGTTGGGAAGCCCCACAGACTTTGCTAAAGTGTTTACAAAGGGGAGTGTGTGACCCTCACTTGCATCCCCAGAAGAGAGCACCTTACTGTCTTGCGCATGCACTGATGCACCTTCCATTTATAGGACACTGAAAACCAAATATGCTCAGTGGGTAGATTATGATCCAGACAAAGGACACTTCATCCACTCACAATGCCCTGCAAGGCTCTCAGTTCACTTCCTGAGAGGGACTCACTCCAGTGTCTTCCAGGTGCCAGGGAACCTTCTTCACACCAGCTCCATGTGAAAGCAGGAGACCCTCATAGTGGATTAGAGAGTCTGATCCAGGTCTTGCATAGTGGAAAAGTTGACTGTGAAATGCATGGTTGGATCACCTTCACTCCTTGTTCCCTTGTGTTTAGCTGGCTTTGGAAGAACTACCAATATGTGCTGGCTTTCTACTTTGCCATCCAGGAGGTCAACAAGGACTCTCACTTGCTCCCCAACCTGACCTTGGGTTTCCAGGTCTACAATGCCTTTTCCAGTGACCAGTTCACCTTGTGGAGCACTCTGCATTGGCTGTCTGGAAAAATGGACCCTCTTCCAAATTACAACTGCCAGACACAGACCAAGTCTCCTGCTGTCATTGCAGGAACCACATCAGCATTCTCAGCTGAGATTGGAACCATTCTGGAGCTCTACAAGACCCCACAGGTAGGTGGGCTGTGAACTCTGCAGACTAATTGGGATCTCATCCAATGACAGACCCTCACATTGAATCAAAGTGAAATTCAGCTGCTGGGCTTCCATATCCCATGAGGATAAAACACACCCCAGGAAACTGTATAGGTTGCAAGACACCTCCCTATAATCCATCCTTTATTCCCACTACTTGAGTAGAGAAGGTCATGAGGGTCTTGCACACTGTCTTTAATGGGAGGTCACATGACCTTTCCTAAGGGAAACAAAGCTGAAAAATTTGGCCTTCCCTGTGCTCGGAAGGAGAGACCTGGGCAATGAATACAGCACTTGTGGGGATATGACGTGTCCCATCAAAGCTCAGGCGTGAGACAATGCAAGAAATTTTGGAGGTTGCATTATTGGGTTATAATAGCCTTAGCCTAATAGTGTATCACTAAGGTGATAGATTAAATGGGTGGTGATGATGGGCAGCATGGTTGCTTTTTCCACTACACTCTTCTGCCATGATGTCCTGCCTCATCTTGAACCCAAAGATGGAGACAGTCAGCCATGGACTAAAACCTCTGAACCCATGAGTGTGCAAATAATTTTTCCTCCTCTAATTGTTGTTGTCAAGTCTTTTGGTCACATCAGAGAACAAGCTGACTGAAAGATAACTCTATCTCTTTTCTGAACAGTAATCCATTCATGATACCTTTCCTACAAAAGTCTAACATGCCCTGTACAAGAGGGAAGCCCCAATTCCAATTGAACACAGAGTCATGACAATTATCTTTGCTCATTAGGTCACATATGGACCTTTTGATCCCATGCTAAGTGATGAAGACCAGTTTCCATCGCTCTATCAGATGGCCCCCAAGGACAGCTCTCTGGCCCAGGGAATGGTCTCCCTACTGCTGCATTTTGGCTGGACCTGGGTGGCACTCTTCATATCTGATGATTTGAAGGGAGAGCAGTTCCTGAGGGATCTGAAAGCAGAGCTGGTAAAGAACGGTATCTGTGTGGCCTTAACAGAAAAGCTCCCTGACACTAAGACAATGTATGGACCCAGCGACATCACCTTCATGAGTAGGATCAGAGTCTCCTCTGCAAATGTGCACATACTCCATGGTGAAGCAGGGAGCCTCATCACCGTGGACCTTGCAGCAGAATTCTTCTTAACCACAGGGAAGGTGTGGATCATGGCAGCAAAGTGTGATATCGTCATGTCGGAAATGAGCCACATGCTGCACTCTTTCCATGGAAGCTTCTCATTCTCACCTCACAAGGGGGAGATCCCTGGCATCCAACACTTTCTCAAAACAGTTGACCCTTCCCACTATCCAGAAGACTTTTACATCCCCAAATTGTGGTTGCACCTTTTTCATTGTTTACCTGCTGGTTCACTATGTGGAAAAATTTATAATTGTCCTGAAAATGCATCCTTCGAGATTGTGTCAGGAGTAATTGACATGTTGACCATGTCTGACTCCAGCTACTTCATCTATAATGCTGTGTATGCACTGGCCCATGTCCTCCATAACATGCTTATTCAGAAATCTGAAATGGGATCTTCAGAAGACACTGATCATCCTAGGCTTCTTCCCTGGCAGGTAAAACTCAGCCAGTACTAGGTCATGCACTGGGAAACTGACAACATCTATGGGTATTATATTCAAGTATCTCATGGTCATGTTTTCTCTTAAGATCAAGAGAATTAGGAAAAATGGAATATGCATTTTTTTCATACTGAATATATTACAGATAACTGTTATGTACAGATAATTAGATATATACAGATACTTGTTATCTGTATCAGGAGAATTCTGACAAAGGAGGTGGTGGCTTCATACAGTTGAATAAAATATTACATCAAAATACTTTGAATTTAAGATAAAGTTATATAAAATATCCAAACACAGCCCATGACAAAACAGGGCAACAATTGATTAAATCTATACATTTCCTTAGTGTGCACACAAGCACAGAGAATATTCACATAGTGGCCACCTGTGACAGCAGCTGTTCCATCTAAAATACTAAATATGTAGTGCCCAAGACCTCTGGGTGAACAGAGAAATGGTTCCAACATAGTATCCTCAAATGACTCTGGAGAATGAATTCGCTTTAGAGATCACTATTACCCAAAACTGGAAACAAGATTGTGGGCAGGGCCTGTGGTTCTACTTTTAGTTGTCATGCCACCAATGATGTCTGTCACCTCAGGATATCTGCCTGGGTCATATATGGTTTTTTGTTTATTTTCCACCTGGCTTATCTGAATTAAATACCCATTCATGGAACACATTTATGAGCTCTTGTTCTCATGTACAAGGGACAAAATGTTTAAGGAAATTTATCAAGGAGGTCAATTAAATTTCATTTTCATTTCAGATGTGGTTAAATACATGCATGTCAAACATTATGTCATCAAGTTTAATTTGCCATCTATTGTCTGTTTTTACTAACAATATTTGATATGCCATATTGAGTTCTTTTAGATGCAATTCTAAGAAAACTCAGTGACTTTAACAAGATAAATTCAATGACATAATTGTGGATTATTTGGAATGGTTTGACTCTACACATCTGAACAGTTGTTTAAAGAACAAGGGTTAGTTATCTTCCCCAACACAGAGATTCAATGTTAGCATACTCTATTAAAGGTCATTAGAATCTGGAGTTTTAATATTTCAATTTCAGAGCAAAGGACAAAACCTGCAATATTATGAGATGATGACATTTTCCCCAAAATATCGGAGGCATAGAGAGAAAACAACTCATATGTCATGCTTTCTTTTCTTTTCTATTCTTTTTATTTTCAGTGCTGGGTGTTGAACCCAAGGCCTTGTGCTTGCAAGGCAAGTACTGTACCAACTGAGCTATATCTCCAGCCCATGTCATGCTTTCTTAACCTTTGTTGGTGTAAAATTGATATATGAAGCAATACCCATATTTAATGTAAATATGCTGATGAATTTCGAGGTATGCATACACTCATATTACCATTACCAAGAAAAGGTCCATTGTGACCTTTTCAGTGTGCAAGGATTGACTCTTATGAAGCCCTAAACAGATTTGATTGTTCATGTTTGCAAGGAGCACATGCCAAGGCCACTCTGGGGATCATCCTAGAATTGTTCTGACTGAATTCTTCCACTCCATCATTGTTTTTTCCACTTGAATCCATGAGGTGGTAGCCACCCAAACAGGGCTGAGTCACTAACAGCAATGACTCCAGAAAGGAGGGTGGTGTAAGAAAAGGAGTGCGTGCTACATGTGGCTTTCCATCTTTCATTCAAATGTGCTCCTCATGTCCAAATTCTGCCTCTCCCACAGCTGCATCTGTTCCTGAAGAAAATCCAGTTTACAAACAGAGCTGGGGACCACATCTCCCTAGATGAGAAGAGCAAGCAGATGGTCCAGTATGATATCCACAATGCTGTGAATTTCCCTGCAGGGCTTGGGCTGCTGGTTAAAGTAGGAGAGTTTGTCTCCAAGAGTCCACTTGATCAAGGCTTGGTCATCACTGAAGAGATGATAGAATGGCCCATTGGATTCACAGAGGTACGATCCATTTCAGTTTGGGTACGTGGCAGAAATCTGAATGGAGTCCTGAAGTGAGACTAGTTGTGACCCTTTAACTAAGCACTAAAGTCACCTTTCCCATCTCAACTTCTAATATGTGGTCCTGCTTTTTCATATTTTAATCTGAAATCAACATGAACAAGTTCACAAAAGCCATTAGTCGTAGTTTGCGCATGTTAGTTTCAGCAGCAATTGAAAGAATGACATGAACAGAGTTAATACATGGAGATAAAGAGATAACAATGGAGATGAATAAATACCAAATATGTCCCTTCACAAATCCAAAAGCCTTTCATTAAATATGGTCCAGATTTATTATGCTTTAATGCCCTATGAATATGAGTAAATTATGGACTCACATCTTTGTGGAGACCATTCCCATCCTCCTTTAGCATGTGAGATCATTCAACCTTCAGCCTTTCTTCTACTCAGCATCCCTATGAATTGGGAAGATTTTATATCATGTTTTGACATTGGGATATTCCTACAGTGTTCCAGGAGATTTATGTAACAGTTATGATTACCATCCATGATGCATTGTTAATTGTTAGCAGTGGTGTCCAGCTGGGCATGGTGGTGCAGCCCTGTGATCCCAGTTATATGGGAAGTAGAGGCAGAAGGATCACAACAAGTTCAAGACCAGTGTGAGTAACACCACAAGACCCCATAACAAAATATAAAATTAAAAATGACCTAGGAATATAGCACCATTCTATTGCATTTGCCTAGAATGCATGAGACCCTGGCTTCAATCCCCAATACCATAAATAAATAAATAAATATATAAATAAATAAATAAATAAAAAGCAATTCATGCCTGGATTGTGATCCCTACAGCAGAATAAACCCAAGCTATGGTGTGTAATGCCCTCTCACTACTTCTCTCCTGACCTTGCTCTTTTCAGCAGTTACTTTCAACAGTTTGCCTACTTTGCTTTATTGGTTCATTTTTATCATACGTAATTGTTGGGAGAAATCCTAGTTCTTGGCTAGCAGCAGGCAATGATTGAAATGTGTAAACCTGCTGGAAGGAGTATTCTTCTTCAGCTACCTAGGAAAGTACACAACTGCCCCAAATTGACTCAGTGTTACCAAGGGAGTCCATATAGGAACCTGGTACTCTGATCCCATGTGGTACATTGTGATTTGCCAAGAAACCTATAAAATATATAGCTGTTCCTGCAATAAATGGGCTTGCAGGCTGTTCGCCACAAGCCTGCTACCACCCATCTCCTGGAGTCTGGTTCTTGCATCCGTGGCCTTACCCTGCCTATGAACTAACCCCAAACAAGGGAAACTACACATAATACTGGGCTTCATGATGCCATCTTCATCCATGCCCATAACATAATTCATGAGAATCATTCCCCAGTGCTTCCCTTTCCCCTACATCTCCCACCTGTTTGTCCCTTGTTCCATTCTATAATTTCCATTCTGTTGTCATAAATATTTATCATTATTTTAATTAATGCATTCTAATTCCACAAGAACACTGGGTTCATTGTGGTATATTTATACATGGACAGAGTCGACTTGGACAGAATTCATTCCCCGTACATCTTCCTGAAGATCAGTGCTGTTGAGACGGTGTCCACCTGAGATTTCCCAGTACATTCCATGCCCACTTGCCCCCTCCCTGTCCATCCCCTTTCTCTTCTCTTATAGCTCACCCTTTTGCTTTTCTGAGATGCTATTTTCATTCTCTCTCTGTCTCCCCTTAACACATATGAAAGGAAACTTTCATCCCTTGATTTCTTGACTCTGGCTTATTTCCTTTACCATGAATTTCTCCACTTCTATCCATTTACCAACAACTGACATAATTTCATTCAACATTGTGACTGAGTAAAACTCCATCTATGTATATCTACCACATTTGCTATCCTTGTGTCTGTTAACGTGCACCAGGGCTGATTCCAAAATGAGCTATTGCAAATTCTGCTGCTACAACCATTCACTTCAGTGGAATTTTTCATAAATACTGAGGAGTGGAGTAGGTGGGTTCTATTACTGGGTTTTGAGGAATGTTCACACTATCTTCCACAGTAGTGGCACTAACTGTCAAGTTTCCCCAAAATACACATATATAACTTTTCTTCCACATGATTTCCAGTAATTAATATATGTCTGTTCTTGATGGTTTCTAGTCTAACTGAAGTGAGAAGAAATCTCAGTATCATTTTGATTTTCAAGAATGAAGGTGTGGTAAAAATATTATCAGGCATAGAAACTCTTGGAATCATCGCCACATAGAAACTTGCATCCCAGAGCTGTGGAGGAAGAGGGTAAACACAAAAAGAGAAAAGTCTGGGGTGTGGCTGGTGATGCAGGAAAAAAATGACCAGGAACCTTCAGAATATTTGGCATAACAAAGTCAAGGTAGCAAATGTAATCCAGATCAAGAAGGGGCGGTCCTGTCAATGTGGTGGGAGCTGGGGAGGTTGTGCTGAGGACTTCCTACTCACACTGAGATCTCTTTGCAGGGACATGGACAGCCTTCAAACTGCTGACAATGTGCAGAATCAAGACTATTGCTTCTCTTTCCCCTCAGACTCCTCGATCTGTGTGCAGCCAGAGCTGTGGTTCAGGATTCTGGAACGTCCCCCAGGAAGGAAGGCCTGTCTGCTGCTTTGCTTGTGTGTTTTGCCCAGAGGGACACATTTCCAACCACACAGGTAGATGTAGAAAGAGCCTATGGTCAATCAGCCTCCTAACCAGTCCCAGGGGAGAGGAAAGCAAGGCTGTGGGCCTCACCCTGGACAACGAAGCACCCTGCTCTCCATCCTCCCCTCGCTCACTGACACTCTTCCCATTTTAGCACCACTGCTGCTACCCCATTAGGTGACAGCTCTTGTCAGCACTGCTCTTCCTGGTAGACACCCCTGCAGAGCTGACCCCAGAGGCCCCTGACCTTGACAGTCAGTGGTGGTGAGATGGTGTCCACCTGAGATTTCTCAGGGCACCAGGCAGAGTCTGCCCATGCATGGAAGAGGTCGAACACCCAGAGCTCCCTGGGGGTGCACTGAGGTCTTGAACCCAACACGTTTGCCACCAAATGATAGGTATATACAGTTTCATGAAAATATTTTCTTCTATTTTGTGCCATGTCCTGAACTCTGAACAATTTTGTGCTAAGTACACATACTTGATATGATATAGCTATAATGTAAGATTATCTGGCAAGTGCAAGAAAGGAAGAAGTGAAAATATAAAGTCACAGCAACATAACAAGACACAATCTGGTATATGTAAGGATAAATTCTATATGAATCACTAATTTCAGTTATTGATGTCAAAATTAAATATGTTCTTGGAAAACAGAAAAATTAGACTTACTCAATTTAAAGTATTTCCATTTTTCAACATATCAATCATACTTAGTATAATATCTTAAACGCCCACAAATCTGTTCAATTGCAATCATCTCAGCAGTAGGAATCATTGATTTCAACCACTTGGCAGAATCAATAGATGTCTTCAGATAAAAGTAAGCTAACCAAATCTCACTTTGAATTTTTCTATTTGAGATGCCAAATGAGTGTATAAAATAGGAAAGAGACAAAAGGCATGAAGGCTCTGTACCTTAATGCAACTTGTACACACTTGTGTGTGCCCCACCTGCTTCTGAGGTACATGCCAGGAACACTGTTCACTGTGGGGAGGAAGAAAAATCTCAAGGAATGTGAAAAACAATCATGATGAATTAGTTTGGAATTCTGAATTTTTGCATCAGTATTGGTTAAAAATCCTAAAGAAGACGGTTAAGACAGGAACAGGGAAACTGGTGGCTGGTTCCACACATGAAACAAAATTGAAGTGCAGACGGGGCCATTAGTGAACCCATGGCAGAGGCTGCATCCCTGCTGGGACAGCAGGTGTGAGCCGTGGCAGAGAGAGCACAGGGCTCCCGGTTAGGATGCCACAAACACCACTCCTCAAGGAGGATACCCAGTCACACCATCTGCTTTAAATGAATGGAAAGGCTTAAAGAAACACCCTCTTCTTCAGTAACTGCATTACCATATCAATTAATATAAAAATAATAAAATAGCAGCAAAATTTTCATTCAAAATGCCAATATTTCCATCAATCTGTTTTCAGTATTCTTTTACACATTCAAAGACTTTTTGAATTCTCATAGAAACATACAGTTAACTTACTTTATACCATTGGTCTCAGAGTAAAACAGGAAAATAACCAAGGGAGGAGTCTATTTCAAGCATGTGTGTACTACTAATCACAATTGTTATCTGATGAAAGGGAATAGCATATGATGGGTAATAATGAATATCAAAAGGTCAAGTAAGTATCAACTTTTAAAATTCTGTGATTTTCCAAAGTCAATTTAGAAACATTCCAGGTTAAGCTTTTCCTTTCTCCAATCACGTTTCCTCTTACACTGTTCATTATACCCCTGGAAGATTTGAATTTTCCCTGTGCGAGTCCCACAAGAATGAATTAAACCCTAAGTGGGCAAGGCCTACTGCTACACATTGCACATGGTGCTTCACTACCACGTCACGGGTTTGCCTGAATCCTTTCCTTGATTCTCCTCTGAACTACAAGTAACTGGTCACTTCAATCACAACGGTCACTATCATAAAGCTTTGAGTTAGCAAATCATATTTAAAAAGTGGCTTCTAGGAAACCAAGTAAAAGGGAATCTCATCCACACTAAGCATCATGGGGCTCAGCACACAAACTTCTAAGCCTGAATGTATTCCAGGGGAGGAGGGAGAAGTGAGAAAATTTAACATCATTTTTACAGAAAAAGATGATTTCCAATAAGAAAATTTATAAAAGTACCTCAAGAAATTATGGTAGTCATGGAGGTAGGATGTACCAG
This sequence comes from Sciurus carolinensis, assembly GCF_902686445.1. Classification (NCBI taxonomy): domain Eukaryota; kingdom Metazoa; phylum Chordata; class Mammalia; order Rodentia; family Sciuridae; genus Sciurus; species Sciurus carolinensis. The sequence continues at coordinate 8,530,375 of NC_062229.1, forward strand.
AAAGGTTTCCTCATTCACTCTCTTTCCGGTTGTTACTAGGAGCTCATTCTTGGGTGAATAGGAAATAGAAACATGGCTACACAGGGTTCAACATGAGGAAGAATCTGGGTGGGGAGAGAAAGGGTGGAAGAACCCAGGTTGAGGACTACACCCAGCCACTGGTTGAGGTGCTGCAGACCACAACTTCAGAGGGTCCCTTCATAATGGGTTTGGTCTGCATTGAGTGCATTCTCCCAGAGTCAGGAATAGAGGAACTTCTCCATCAAGCAGTGTGTACTCACAGTGATATTGCAAAAATAACCATTTCCTTTAATAACTTAAATGTGAGGAATTTGTGAAAAAGAAATATTGAAACTTTGCCTTTTCCACAGGTGCAGGGCAGTGTGTCCTGTGCCCCACACATGAGTATCCTAACAGTGAGAGGACTCACTGCCTCCCCAAGATGGTGACCTTCCTGGCTTATCAAGATCCCCTGGGCATGGCGCTGGCCTGCACGGCTCTCTGCCTCTCTGCACTCACAGTTGCTGTACTTGGGGTCTTCGTGAGGCACCAACACACTCCCATAGTCAAGGCCAACAACCGGACTCTCAGCTACATCCTGCTCATCTCCCTCACCTTTCTGTTTCCTCTGCTCCCTGCTCTTCATTGGCCGTCCCAACACAGCCATCTGCACCCTGCAGCCAATAGCATTTGGCATGGTGTTCTCTGTCGCTGTTTCCACTGTCTTGGCCAAAACTGTCACTGTGATTCTGGCCTTCAAGGTCACTGCCCCAGGGAGAAGGATGAGGCGGTTGCTGGTGTCAGGGGCACCTAACTACATCATTCCCAGCTGTTCCCTGATCCAGCTGACTCTCTGTGGAGTCTGGCTGGGCATCTCTCCTCCCTTTGTGGACTCAGACACACACTCTGAACATGGTCACATTATCATCACCTGCAACAAGGGCTCGGTCACTGCCTTCTACTGTGGTCTGGGATACCTGGGCTCCCTGGCTCTGGGGACTTTCTTGGTGGCCTTCCTGGCCAGGAACCTGCCTGACACCTTCAATGAAGCCAAGTTCCTGACCTTCAGCATGCTGGTGTTCTGCAGTGTCTGGCTCACCTTCCTCCCTGTGCACCACAGCACCAAGGGCAAGGTCATGGTGGCCGTGGAGGTCTTCTCCATCCTGGCCTCCAGTGCTGGGCTCCTGGGCTGCATCTTTGCCCCCAAGTGCTATGTTATTTTACTGAGGCCAGGTAGGAGCTCCCTACGTGGTTTCAGAGATAAAACTCTTTGTGGGAGTAATAAACCTTCTTGAGTTTGTTTTTGAAAATCAAGTATGGGAAGATAAGTCTATACCCTAACAACAGGTTGATATTGGATTTATACATGAGATTTCTTCAATGAACCAGCAATCCACACCCATTTTCTGCAGTAATGACAGTTGCCCTACCTGCATGTATCTCTTTTTCCCATGGACTTGCACTTGAAGTGATTTTTATTCACAAAATCTGCAATGCATCCTGCAGCTCCTGCTCATCTGTGGACTTCCCACCTGCATGTTGCCTTCCGTTTGACTCCTTCACTGACTTTAGTCATACATAATTTGTCCTAAATTCCTCCAGGCTGTTTGCTCTATTTTAAAAACCCCCTGTGTGTTTCTGTGATTTCTTTTTCTATCAAATATGTAATATATTTTATTTACTAAGTAGAGTATGTTTTGGAAATGGCTAATATATTTCTTCTTATTTTTGTCTTTTTCAGAATCTTTGAGATCATTTTGCAGAATTTTCCTTTATGTGTCCCTTAGAATTTTAGAGTCATTTTGTCACGGGTTGTAAGAAACATGATTCATATTGGACTAGCAATTTATTGACTTCATACTTTCATATTTGAATCCAAATTATAAATGCACAACAATTAGTTTTATTACCCTTGTCAGATAATTACATCTTTCCTTTGACCCTTTCTCTTTACCATTTGCTCATAAAATATGTGCATCTCCATGATTTGCAACAGTGTATATAAATACAGGTATTTATATAGGTAACTATATTATATAAATTCATAGAGAGCACCTTTGCAATAGATTAGCTTATATGTGGATATCCTACATATTCTATGAATTAATAGAGAACAATTTTTTTCTGCTAGATTTTCAGTTTCATTATATTGTAAAAGGGAAAGCATTCTTTCTTGTACCACACTCATACCACCTTCTTGCTCTTATATTTGGACTGATGGCTTGTTGGGGTGTCTTTAGGCACATGACCTTGTTTCGCAGCTTTATCTCATCTCTCCCATTCATTAATCACCTTCATTCTTTTAGTGCTTATATGTAATATGTTGCCTAATAGTGTAGGTGATCATGGGATTCATCTACTTTAATATTCACTGGGAAAGTTGTCAAAATATTTACCATAAAATATAGTGCACATTTTACACTTTGTGGCATATCCTTTATCCAATGAAAACATGTTCTTCCATTAAAAATTGATCAGAATTCATGAATATTTGATTGAATGGTTTCCTGGCTTCCTTGACACAATTTTTCTCCTACACCTCTCAATTTTATGAATTTCATTGATCATTGTGACTCTTTGCTCTTGAGTAAAGACTTGATTGCTCATGGGGTGCAGTTTCTTCATGAGATGATCTATTTTTTATGCACATGTTTACACCCATTGTGAATAAATCGATTGTCATTTCCATTTGTTGTACCATCCCTTTTGGATTTTTAGGAATACCTATTCAAAAGAGTGTTTCTTCTCTCTTGGCAAAAGTATCTCCTGTGGACAAAGTATGAGACGAGTTCATAAACCAATGCCTTGAGGATTCAGGAAAGAGGGGAGGTGGACAGAATGACAAATGGGGAGGGTAAAGTAGTGGGAAAAAATAGACATGAGACTGAACAGGTTAGATAGGTAGTGAAGTAGCAGTTGGATAGACATGACAGCTTTCTCTGTAGGTTTGGAACAAAGACAGATCCAGTGATGCCCCATAAACAATATCATTAATTTAAGTGAGAACATCCAGTTTATATTAATTATAAGTAATGGAAACTCAAACATAAATTGAGTCAACAAAATGAGAATATATTCATATCTATAAATTGCAGCGTTCCATGCCCCAAGCAGAAAATTCATTGTCCTTCTTGTGCCCATTCAATCACATGCTCATTTAGGATCTCTTCACTGCACCAGGCAGAAGGGTATCAGATAAGGAGAAGAGTCCTTATGTCTGGACCAACCACTGTGATTAATCACACCTAAACTCCAGGGTTGCTACAGTGAGAAAAAGTAATTCACACCCACATACCTGGTTATTAAAAGAGTAAGAAGAGAATAATAATCTTTGGGAGACAGCTGTAATTATCCACAGTACCCATGTTAATCTTGGAGGACTTATCCACAATATTCACACCACATGTGGAATGGCCCTGAAGGGCATCACATTGTGCTCCACACATATTGCCTTTGTGTTTCACACAAAAATGATAATTGGATTTCAGCATGGTGGAACACACCTGTACGTCCAGAGATGTGGTTGACTGAGGCAGAAGATCTCATTCAGAGGCCAGCCTCGGTAATTTAGCAAAACCTTGTATGAAATTTAAAACAATAAAAAGTCTGAGATGTGGATCAGTGGTGGAATGCCCCTAGGTTCACATCCCAGTACCAGAAAGAAGGAGAAAAGACAATTCCCACTCCTGAATCTTTGCACATTGGAAAGAAGGTAAAAGACAACAAAGAAGAGATGGAAAAGAGCAAGTGGTTCACAATTCAGGAGAAAAGAATCTCAATACAGGAAACCGAAAATGACTCATGTGGACCAATAAACATTGGATTCCTAGGTGGATTTTAGGCTTGAAAATTTTATGAAAAATGACACAAAAATGGCCAAAACACATAAGAGTTCTTGAAAATCTTTAAATCAAACTTGAGACATGTCTTTTGATGTCCTAGAAGAGGTAACAGTGAACTCTACTTGGATTGTACTCATATATTGGAAGCCTGGTCTTTAATGGGGCCGGGTTTGATGGCACTTCATGAGGAACACTTGGGACAGGGTGTCACAGCCCTCATGAATGAATTAAGGCAATGGAATAACCAACTTTTCCTCAGTGAGACAAATTTCCTGAGAAAAGAGACGTAAAGGAGGTGTAACTTATTTTTGCTCAGGTCCAATAAGTATCAACCCAGGGTCATCTAGTGCCATTTTCCCTGTGATGAGGCAGAAAGATGTGGCAGGACTCAGCTGTTTATCTCACAGCAGGCAGGAAGGAAAATGGATCTGGTGACAAGATATGCCCTCACAGACATGCCACCACTCATTACATTCTCCAACTGCTCCAGCATCCAGAGTTCCCTGACCTCTCCATAGCACCACCAGCTGAGAACCAGCCTTCAACACAGGAGGCCACAGGGATTTTCAACATCTCAAACACAGTTCTCTGCCCTGGACCCAAAACACTCATGCCCATCACATTCTGAACACTTTGCATTCAGTCCATCATGCAGATTCTCCCCATAGTCTTAACATTCCAGCATTGTTCAAATGTCCAAATCCAAAGACTGCTCTGAGACTCAAAACAAACTTTAGCTGTGAGCCCCTAAAGCATTTTTAGAAGGTGCATAACTCCAACATAGGATGGCATGTGATAAACATTCCATTCCTAATGGAAACCACACTATACCAATTAGAATTAGCCCAGAACAAGGCCAAAAGTCAGCAGAGCAAACATCCAATCCTTTCCCTGCAATTCTGGCATCCAGAGCATGTGGTGGTGGGATGTTGAACTCAAAGGTCTTGGGTAGCTCTGACCCTATAGACTTTCTGGCTGAAACTCATGTGGTCATTCCCTTGACCTAGCTCTGCTTGTTTTCTGTAATTTTTATCAGCAGCAGTTCCACATTCCTGATATCTCTTAACTTCCTGGGATCTCCTCTTTAGTATTAGCTCACTCACATCTGTATGCATCACCCTCTCAGGATGATGTATGAATTCCCTGCAGGAATTCCTACCCTGCAACAATTTGCCTGGCCTCCCTGGCCTTTCTTGAGGTCTAGATAAAAGGTTCGATTGACCATAATACTCTCATTCCTAATGTCTTCAAAACAAGCAACATGTGGATACTGTCAAGATTTGTTGGTAAAAGGAGCAGTGACCTGGTCCTCTCAGACCAGCGATAAGCATCCTCTGGTAACTGCATGGCGGAACATGGTGAAATGATTCCTGGGAAAACAAATTCCTAGGTGACTCTGTGGGGGCAGGACTCTCTCTTCCTACAGCAAAGTCATTCAGATAGGTCACTCATTGATATCCTAGAGCCTGTAGTTAACTGGTACAGAGATCAGTACTGAGATGCCCTCATGGTATCTTCCCTATTGTCCCAGTGCAAAGATCTCAGTTTCTTTTCAATGGCGCTAATCTTTGAAACCACACCCTACCTGACCTCCACCTTACATGTGGTCCTTTTCTGGCCAACCTGCAAGTGCTTCAGATCTTTCTCATCTGCTTTGCTTCCAATTCTTAGTGTAAATTTGGCTAAAAGCAACCAGAACCTCCCAAGCCACTGCCTGAATGCTGTTCTTCCTTGACTTTTCTTCTGCCATAATCTTCAGTCTAAAACTCCTAAGCTCAGCTTCACAGAGTCTCAGGACATGGGTACAATGTAGACAAGTTCCTTGCCAGAATCTAACACAAATGGCCTCTACTCTAATCCTCAAGACAGTCCTCATTTCCATCTAAAATCTCCTAGGCATAGTCTTTACTGTGACATTGTGGTCAGCATTCAGCTCATCCAAGCTCACACCAGAAACATCTCTTAAGTTTTATCCACAATATTCTAGCCCTTTTCTATTCTTCAACTTCAAATGGTTTATGGAAAAAGTTTGGAAAGAAAACATTTTCAAATACGATCATTTTCTGCATCTTTCAAGGTACATGGTCAGATAGTCATGGCAACAAACCCAGTCGTACCTACTTGCTGTTACCAAGATTTCGACACTGTGACATTCTACTTGAGCAAAGATAATTGAAAGAGGAGCAATTTATTTTGGAGAGCTTTCTGTCCATGAATGACAGGCTCCATTATCTCTGGGCATGTGGTCAAACAGAACTACAGGCAGAATTATGGTAGAGTAAAGCTGCTGTCCTTATGGTGACTGGGAGTCAAGAGGGCATGGGTGATGGACCTGAGACAAATGGACACTTCCAGGGGAAGCTTCCAGTTACCTCCTCCCTCCAGTTTTGTTCCACTTCCTAATGTTCTACTACCTCTCAGCAGCACCATGTGAACAACATTTGTGGAACATTCCCTTTTCACAGGCCTGCACTTCCCACCATGGGAATGAGTCATTACCAAGCAATGCCCCTCATATCTTGTCCTTTGACTGTGGCCACATTTTCTTTTCATATCATATGCAGCCATGACCATACATTATTCAGCACGTTATTACACACCATGAGGTCCTCAGATGAGCAATCTCACTTTGGGCTTTCAGCCTCCAGATGTGTGAACTAAGTGATCCTTTCCTTTTACTTATGACCCAGTTTCAGGTTTTGTGTTAAAGCAACACAAAATGGGCTAAGACACAGAGAATTGAAAATACCAACTGGTGTTAATGATATGAAGGAAATAGCAGTCTTTGAAAATCAATATACATGTCTTTTATTTTTTAAGTTCATCATTGACTTACCATATGATCAAGAATCATGAAAGAATATAACCACAAAAGGTTTCTATTACAGGGATCATAAATCTTCAAGATAGCAGAAATTGGAAATAACCGAAATGTCCATGAGCAGGAGGGTATAAAACAACATCATGGTATACGGGGTAATGGAATGCCCCTCAGCAATGGACAGGAACAGTATTATTTATGTACATGAAAGAGGTGACTTCCAAAATCACCATGTTGAGAGAGAAAGCAGACACTAGGAGAGCATGTGGTAGGGTCCCTTGTGTGTGAATGTTAAGAACAGATGAAATCAACTAGTGTGACAGGAATCTGAGCAACAGTGATTTCGAGTGCTGGGACAGAGGGAAGAGGGTCAAAATGAACCATGCAATCCCTCAGGGTGATGAACACTCTTCTTTCTCTTCTTCATACATAGCCTTGATTTAATTGAGGAACACTCCTCTGTATCCAATCTGCTGAGGGCTTTTATCAAATGGTTTTTGTGCACCTGTTGAGATGATCACAAGGATTGTGTTCAGAATTAATTGGAGAGTGTAATCCATTCATACTCTGGATTATTATTGATATGAAATGACTTCTGATATTTTGTTATTTTTTTTCACTTTTCTTGTGTGCTTTGGTCTCCTCTTCCTCTCTTGTGGTTCATCTTTGTGAATTGTGAATTAAGAAATTTTGATGTTTCTCTTTCATTTTTCTGAATCTTCTCTAGTAAGGACCTTTGTAATTTCTTGTGTTTTCATGATGATAATTTCTTACTTTTGCTTCTAGATTCAGTATTACCTGAAGCATTTCTTCTGAGGCTATTTTGCAGTGATGATTTCTTCCAGTACCTGCTTGTCTTGGCGAGATACCATTTTTCCTTCATTTCTAAAGCACAGTTTGTGGGGTATAGTATTCTTGGTTGGAAGTTTATGTCATTCAGGATCCTGAATGCATCATTCTACTCTCTCCTGGCTTGTCATGTTTCTGCTGAGAATCTGCTGTTAGTCTACTAGAGATTCCCTTTTATGTGTCTTGAAACTTTCCTTTTGATGTTTTGAAAATTCTCCCTTTGTTTTCAATTTTTGACCATTTGACAGTAGGATGCCTGAGACAGGACCCTTGTTGGTCAAAGATAATTAAGGTCCATTGAGCATCTTTGACTTGGATGTCTATATTTTCCCCCAAATTTGGAAGACTTTCAGTCATTATTATAAAAATATAGTTACACTGTGACTTTCCTCTGTTATCATTCCAAAAACTCATTGTTCACCAAATGTTGTCCCCAAACTCTCATTGGCTCTCTTCAGTTTTCTTTGTTTAAAAAAATTTTTTTTAAATTCTGACCGGGTAATTTTAAATGACCTATCTTGTAGTTGAGATATTCATTGTTCTGCTTCTTATACTCTTCTGTTGTGGTTCTTAACTATATATTTGATTTCATTGAGTTTTTCCAGTTCCAATATTTTAGTTTGCTGCTTTTTATGACATATCTCTTTTCTCCATTTCCATTCAAATGATGTATTGTTTCAATCTTGTGATTGAATTGTGGATGATCTCTCATATTTCATTGTTTTTTCTTAAAATAGTATTTTGCTTATTTTCTCAAGCAATTCATTCATACCCCTTTCTAAAGAATATGTTGCTAGAAAGTTATTGTCATGGTACCTTGGTTTTTCTTGATTTTGTTCCTAAAAATGTATTTGTGTGTCTAATGTACCAATTACATCTACTAATTTTTTTTTGTATCAGGAATTAAACCCATGGTGCCTAAACACTGAACCATATCCCTGCCCTTTTTTATTTTTTATTTTAAGGCAGGTTTGCCTTAAGTTGCTTAGGGCCTCACCAAGTTTCTGAATCTGGAATCAAATTAGTAATCCTCCTGTTCAGCCTCCCATGTTCTGAGATTACAGTGTGCACCACTATACCCATCTATTTTCCCAGTTTTATATAATGACTGTTGTAGTAAAAGTCCATCCTGTACTTGTGATCTGAGGTTTCAGTTGGGTGGACTAAGTTGTACTTGGTTCCATGTGAGCACAGTAGTGCTGTCCCCAGGTACCTTCCCCAATAGTGACCAACATTAGCTATGCCTGTGGTGACTCACTAGTCCCAACTGACGTGGTTTGTGTGATTATTTTATGGGTTGGGATGTAGTTTCCTGGACATGGTGGCAACCCATGGTGTGACATTCACATCTCCAGGTGCAGGTTGCTGTCAGTTTGGGTGGATCACTTGGTTGAGCTCACTCTAGCAGGCCTGGGCACATTAAGTACACAGTGTGAGAAAGTAGAGGCAGGATGTCTTGATTGAGGTGTCTGAGGCCTGTGGATTGGCAGAGATGAGCCCATGGCACAGGCAGGCTCCATTCAGTGCCCGAGTACTGTGAGTTTGTCCTCATGGAGGTTCCGGAGGCCAAGTAGCTGAGATCAAGCAGGTTAGCTACTTGCATATGACACAAGAGGGAGAGAAATGTCCTCCCAGCTGCTTCTTGGCACATTTTCAGACCAAATCATGTGGAGTATGCTTCTCAGGTGCTATGGAGGCCATAGGTGGGTCAGCAGAGCTGCCAGGAAGATCAATGAGACTAAGGGATGGTTGGAAGATGGTATAAAGCTTTCTGGGCCATGAGTGCATGAACTCAGTGAAGGAGTTTCTCACTGGGCCACAGAATGCTAAGCTCCTCAAGGTGAACTTCTGGTATGCTGTTCATGGGCTGCAAGTGTCTGGACAGGTCACCTGCGTAATGCAGGAGGTATGGCAGTCCTCCTCACATACTTTGCAAGGTTGAAATTGAGTAGTCTGAAGCCCAAGCTAGAGGGAAAAAGCCCTGTGGATGCTTCCTACATCATTGGTCAGGGAGGTCCTAAGTGGACACTGTTGCACAGGGCTTAGCTAGCAGAGGGTGCAACATGAACTGCATCCTTTCTCTTTGAAAATGCAGCAGTGTGGACCCCTCAGTAGCTCCTACCAACTGAACTGAGATCCTCTGAAGTCCAAAGACATCTAAACAAGAACACTTCTGGAGTCTCAGCACAGAGCAGGTATTGCTTGGTCCTCCAGCTGACCCGTCTTCCACCGTTGAAATGCCATTTTTGATCAGGATTGATCTGAAGTGCAGAGATGGGACAGGGATGCCATGTGCTTTCTTCCTCAACTCACAAAGCGCTGCAGCGTCGCTGTGACCTCCTTCCTCCACTCCAGTTTTCACCCTCAATTGGGGAACAACAGCTATTGGCTCCTCTTCGTGGTCTTTATTTGTAAAGGGAAGCACACCTGGATTCACTCTCTCACCTTCTGACATGACTTCAAAGGCAGGACATCTGAGTTTCAGCAAATACACTGAAAACACACAGTGAATCTCTTTTAAAAATGACCCTGAGCAAGCTTTAACCCAAATACAGATTTGGATCTTTGTTTTAAACACTAAGCAAAATAAAACTCAAGTGTGCAGGGGACGCACCCTAATGGTGGCTGCACCTTCGTGGCAACCTCCTCCTTATACGTGGCATGCCTGATCCACCAAAGTTTACCTGGACTTCTTCGTACTTCCACTCTCCCCCGAAACTGAGTCTTACCCAGCAACTCCCTGTTTGGCATGCTCATCTCCACCCTCTACTGTCAGGGATTGGTTAGCAGCAGTTCTGTGAACGTGATCAGCTCGCGGCTGCCATTTAGTCCTCTGGGACTTTCCCCTGTGTGAATCCCCCATGTCTTGCTGACCTTTAAGCTAATTGGTTCCCACCTAGCCCCCACCCTACATAAAAGCTGTGTAACTTCCTCAATAAATGAGTTCCTGCTGTGCTTCCTGCGCTGACAGACCTCCCGGCTTGGTGGGTTTCCATTGCCATCGACACTCATCATCCTGCTGGCCCTGTATTCTCCTCAGGTAGACCCTGAGGAGATACATCAGACCTTGTTGCTCGACAGGAAGCACAAAGTGAATTAAAGCACTCTAAACAAACAAACAAACAAAAAACTCAAGTGATTTAAAGACTGAACTTAAACTTACTGGAGTCAACCCGGGGGTATAGCTCCCATGACATGGGTCTGGGAAAAAGCATTTAGGATGTGATCCACCCCAAAATCCACCAAAAACATAAATATGAAAATGAGATTGCTTCAAATTGAAAAGTTTCTACATAGCAAAGGAAATAATCACCAGAGTGAGATATAGCATACAGCTTGAGAAAATATATGGCCTATCACAATATTATGACCTTGTCATTGCAGCATTATGATTAGCATAGTGACTGGATTCAATGTGGTATATTCCCACATACAAGGACACAATTTGGTAGATTCCATTCCCCAGTAGCTCTCCTCACTCCATGGTACATCTTTCTCAACTCCACCCCGTGTCCACCCATCTCCTGTCTGATTTCTTGAGGTCATTTCTTAAAGTTTTTTCTCTCTTTCACCTATGAGATAAACTTTTCCTCAGTCTAGCTTGTTTCACTCAACATGATACTCTCTATTTCCATCCATTTTCTTCCAAATGACATAATTCATTCTTCTTTATAGCTGAACAAAACTCCATTGGTCAGTATGCCACCTTTTCCTCATCTGTGCATAGGTTGCTAGGCAATTCTATTTGCTCCATAACCTGGCTATTGTGAATTGCATGGGTATGCTTGCATCACTAGAGTATGCTGACTTTACTTCTTTTGGAAAAACACTGAAGAGGGCTATAACTGGGTTATATGAAGTTCCATTCTTAGTCTTTGGAGGAACGACCACTCTAAATCCATAGTGACTGTCTTCATATAC